>NC_064757.1:5392329-5692329 GCF_011397635.1 Epinephelus fuscoguttatus
CCATTTGTTCTGTTTAATCACTGTGGTTGTGGACCCCTTTGTGGTTTTGACTCAGTGATTCCTTCTTTTAGGTTTTTATGACTGAAAATAAAAGTGTTACGAGTATAGTAGCTGTGATAATAATCTAGATCCCATGTCTGTAGTCTTGGATGATTGTTCTGTTTAAGATTTTATCCTAATAGGGAATAGTTACCACATTACAATGTTTTCTTTGCCTTTGAAAAACTGAATTTCTTGTTTTCAGTTTGATGTGAGATATTATTGTTAAATAGTTAAAGATGTAGAATACTTTAATAGTGAACAAACTGCTGGGTAGTAATAATATCCACTATTTGATAGAAATTAAAAGTTAATATGGAGAAACTGAAGGGAAGATCCAGATGATGAATTATTCTGTGGAAATGTGAAATAATGATGAAACTGTTTGTTCCCGTGATAAAATAAATTTGTTTATGGCTGTCAGTGAAAGTGTTGAACTACTGTACATCTTGGATCAGAGGTAAGATGATCCAGATCCTGGTGGGAGACAGATATTTGACGGAGGCTCTGAGACATGCAGTGGATCCAATAGTAGCATTTACTCTAGAAATATGAAATGTTACCGTGGAAAAATACAAATTAAAAAGAGGGGTTCACACACTGAGGTGGTTTGCATATGATTCAAAGTTTAAGCCAGGGATCTATGATTCAGTATTCAATGGGCACAAAAAGGCATAACAGCAATGTGTTCCGTTTTGTAAAATGTCAAATTTATGAGCTTCCAACAGCTTAAGATAAAGTAAAGTCTTGAAAATAAAGATTTTTTTAGGTACATGCAGTTAAGGGACTATTTCACAGAAGAGATAAAGCCAGAACCAGGGGAAACTGACTGAGGTGACTGTGGAAGCATACAAACAGAAGGGTTCTCTGGTCATCTCTGCTTTCTACCAAGACTTGCGGGGAAGTAGGGGGGACTCAACACTATACATAAAAGCAAAATGGGAAACAGTTAAAGATCCAAATAACAAAGGAAGATTGGTTTCAAATGTGTGAGACACAATGTACATCTACAAATTCACTAGTGTGAAGGAAAGTCTGCTGGAAGAGTTTAACCTGCTTTTTCATAACACCCAAAATAAAAAGCAGTTAGTGCTTTAGTTGTTCTTTTATCTCAGACATGTTAGGATATTACATACCTTGACATGTTTCGGCTCCGCTGCCGCCTCTCCAGGACGCTGCTCCAGGTGTGGGAGAGCATGTATGCCCCCTCGTCCCTGTTCATTGTCCCTGGGCCCTGCTTCCTTATTTCAATGGCCTCCCTGATCCAGCGCCGGTATTTGTTGTTGTCGGTGCGTATGACTCTGGCCTTGTCCCAGTCCATAAGGTGATTTTCCCTTATGGTGTGTTTATGTTGTGTTTGGAAACACAACATATGTTATGTTGTGTTTCCAAACACAACATGAACACACCGGTCAAACCACACACAAAACTACAGCAAATTCTGGTAGCCTACACCCAAAAGACAAGATCGAACAAAACAATAAATGCAACGCCATATAGCCTACAAGATACCATGCCAATCATGCAATAAAACATACATCGAGGAGACAAGGAGGAGCTTCAGCACACGTAAAAAATAACATAAAAAGGAATGCAAGAAGGAGACAAAAATAAGACAAACAAGATCAATCAAAGAAAAGGCACAACAAGAAACCTACAAATCAGCCATAACAGCTCACTGCAAAAGGCAAAATCATCTTATGGACTGGGACAAGGCGAGAGTCATATGCACCGAGGACGACAAATAGCTACCGGCGCTGGATCAGGGTGGCCATTGAAATAAGGAAGCAGGGCCCAGGGACAATGAACAGGGACGAGGGGGCATACAAGCTCTCCCACACCTGGAGCAGCGTCCTGGAGAGGCGGCAGACAGACAGCAGGTGGCGTGACAGGAAGGTCACGCCTTCCCAATATCGGCTGATTGACAGATCAGTCAGTGATTGTGATTAGAAAAGATATTTATTATTATTTACTTGATCAAAGTAAAACAGAACAGGAACACTGGCAGGAAATTGTTCAAGTAATTTCAGTGGTGGAAAAGTTGATGTAGTTTTGAGAGTTAAAAGGAATACAATTAACAAGAACTGTAAAAAAAAATATTGTATTATTTTGGTGTCAATGTGTCTGTACTGTTGATGTATCTGTGAGAAAAAAAAGATCAGGGGTATGTTATTTTGGCTGTGTGGCTTGCCAGGGTGATCATTGCTTTTTCAGCTTTTACAGATTCATAATTATGCTAGTTATAAATGTAGTAGGGGAGTCAGGCTATATTACACAGAACAGTAGGTCTTCCATTTCTCAGTTCCTGAAACTGGCCATTAGGTCAGATAAAGTTTCTAAAAATTGCCATGGCTGTTTTTAGTCATGCTGGTGATAGCAACATCTGGGTATCAGCCCACCTTTTGACTTAGAGATGAATTGCTATGAGATTTTGTACATTTGTATTATTAGAGGATGAATCCTACCAACTTTGGGAATCCCCTGACTTTTCCTCTAATCAAAGAATATTCATTTTTTAGGTTATCTACAGAGGAAACTTTTGTGTTACATCTTTCATGAAAACAGAAGCAGGCTATATCTTCAGTAATTCATTGTCACTGTTGTCACTGCCAGTAATAGATAACATTTTTAGAGATGATTGTTTTCACAACTTCTCTGAAAAACATACAGTCTGAGCTATATTCCCACCAACCTTAAAGAGAAGGGGTCAATAAGAGAGAACCATCAGTGTTAAATAGATACTTTATTCTGTTCTTTGTACAGTATAGTTACAGCATGGGGTTATAAATCAAGTGAAAACACAGAAAGCTACTACCGCTGCAATGCTATCACATATATTTGTATTCCTTGTTTGCTTTTCTCTGGGTTTATTTTTAATGTTACGCCCATCATCTCCTCGATTGTCTTGGGGGCATAACATCTTGTGTGGTGAATCTGGAAGAGTGAACCTCAAAGCAGCATGGATCACATGGAGAACAGCACTATATTGTGTCTCCTGGTGTTATTATAACTCTTACGGGAAAGTCATCCCTCACTGTAATATCCAAAATAAAGATGCTGAGACAGCTGCATTTAGACTGAGCTGAAGCAGCTGAGAGGCATTTAGAGGAGGACCAGTGAAGAGGGTGTTACAGAAACCTGGTGTGCTGATATTGATGGAAAAGTGTTTCTAAATCTGACTGGAAGAGAAGCAAACAAAAGATATTTCTGAGATGATGGAAAGCTGCTCTGAAGATGCCATTGATCTGTAAATAAAGATGAATTTCAGCATCAATGATTGATTTAGCTCGAAACATGTTTTCAGGCCACGATGGAGTGTGTGAGGCTGACACACAAGGGTGTAGGTTTCGTTTAAACATTGGGGGAGGGCATATATGAAAGTAGGGGTTTGAGGGTCCACTTCCAGGAAATTTTGAGCACCAAACACATCATTTCCTGCATTCTGATATATTTTTGTAAACCAGTTTTTAAATTTTTTTTTATGCCTACATGCTGGCACTTAAATGGGGCCAGAGGCATTATGTTTTTGGGTTGTCGTTTGTCTGTCCATTCATACTGTATACGCCTGTATACGAATGTACATCCATCACATTCTCTTGAATGTGATATCTTTGGAGTGTTTTTGGCAGAAACCTCCACTTGGACTCAACAATGAACTAATTAGATTTTGGTGGTCAAAGGTCAGTGTGACCTTGCAACCATCTCAAGAACCACTCAGGGGTGTAGTGCAACTAGACGGGTGCATGGAGGCGGCAACCATGAGGTGGTAATGTTAGTTTGTATCAGTTTACTGTGGGAATGGCTTTAATTTCATCCAAAAAAGTCCTCTGCTACTTTCATGTTCTAACTGGGGGAAAATACACATTATAAATATTGAGGGGGATGTGTCTCCTGTGGGGACTTTTGGTGAGTTTTAAGATTTGAGAAGTGAGATTTTTAAGGCAGTTTCATAGCTCTGTACTGAGTATAGTCTGATGCAGTCTGATTATCACAGGAACCCCATGATGCTCTGTGTGTTCCACCAACAGGGTGTGGTTAACACATACAACTGAATCTTAATGTTGAGTCAGAGGGTGAGCTCTTCTACCACACTACAGTCTAGTGATAGAATAAAGTCTTTTTTTATGCAACACAGAAATACACCAGCATACCTTAGCAGTTCGTTTTCCATTTGTGCATAACTTACACAGGCTCTCATGTGCTTTACTCAAGGAAAAAGGCTAGGTCATTTAGTAAGAATGAATATATATTTTAGAAAATACAAAGGTCACTACAAAACAAATATAATCATTATTGGAAAGTTGATACAGTCACCAATCCGCTGAATTAAATGGTTGAACCAAGCGTGCCATGTCTGTAAAGCCATTCATGTGATGAGTTTGGTAACCTATTTTAAAAAAAGATTTTGCTTTTGAAAAATCTGATAAGGATGCGTTTTTTCACTGTCACTTCATAAGCTGTATAATTATTCACCATGTTTCGGACCTAACAGCTCTCGACCACAGTTTGACTGTTTTAGACAAGCCTTTATTTCTGATCGTACATCTGGTCTAATTATAAAAAAAAGAGCGTGTCACAGACATGTTGCTGGTGTTATTTTGGTTTGTTCTCTGCTGCATTTTCTGTCATAGATTTTCCATGTTGCTAATGCTGAGAAAGAGGAAGTGAGAAGGAGGTGCTGAAAGCCCCACGAAACGCAGCACAGTCCACAGCACTCTGAGAAGCGGAAGTGTGAGCAACAGCAAAGTTCACTCAACACAAGTCTGAAAACTGAGACGAGCAGATTATTCTCCCCAACAGGTAAGACCTCAACTTTATTTCTCGTCTTTGTCTCCTCTGAAGGTCTGAATTTAATCTTTCAGGGTACTGTAACAATCATTTTTCATATTTGCTGTTAGCCTTCACTTTCCTCTTCATCATATAAAAATGTGTTGATGTTTAATGTCCAGAGAATACGTGGTAAACAGGAGACCAGATGATGAATTTGAGGAACTAAAAACTTACTTTTTTACCCATCTCAATCGAGGGTATCGGCTATGTAAAAGTTTAGTAAACACAGCAAAATAGATCAAATGTTAGTAAAGTTATATTGTATAGTACTGACCCCGCTCTTCGTGAATTCTTTTTACAGAAAAGATCAATTATAAATGATCAAACTACTGTCTGAAACAAATATACAGTGACGGTGGTTATCAGATGTTTTTTACCCAGAAGTATTAATTTTATAATTTGAGGAACTTGTGGTATTTCCACAGTAAACCGATACCCCTGTGATGTCATCACCAACACCAACTATAACATGTTCATATTGTGTTTGATAAATGTAAAATGTATTTGAAACCCACTCTCTGCATATAGACTGACAGGAAACACAGGAAGTGAGATGTGTCAGCTTCTCTTCCCCACTTTGTGACCAAGACGTTTTGTCAGTGTTAAAACGCACACCCACACCCACGCACACAAACAAACATAAAGCCTACATGACATGCTTTTGAGTTCAGATCAGATTCCTGTGAGTTCATATGTTCACATAAGAGATGAAATCTGATAATATGGTTGTTTTTTTCTGTTTCTTGCTGCAGGTCTGATCAGAAGTGTTACAGAATGGCTCAAGGCTGCCTCAAGTGTTTAAAGTACACCATGTGTTTTGCCAACTTCCTTTGTTTTGTACGTATGTCTCACTCACCCAGCATCACATTCATTTTGGTACAAGTTATAAGTGTCTGTTTCTATCAGTCAGAGGTACTTTTACATTTGTCATGGGAGAAGAAGAACAATAATAACATAAAAATTACAATACCCATGTATTTGTAACATCTGAACACCACCTGCTATTGAGACATGCAATGGATCCAATTAATGAATAATCTTATTTTTATGCATTGAGTACTTTTATCTTAACTTTTATACTTTAAGTACACTTTCCTGATTATACTTAGGTATTCTTACTGAACTAACATTTTCAGTGTAGGACAGAGTATTTTTTTACAGTGTGGTATTAGTACGTCTTCTTGAGTAATTGACCTATATAAATCCTCCACCACAGTTATCTACATATAATATATTCAATTATGATAATTCTGATGCATTCATGTGTATTAGAAATTTTGTGTTGCAGCTGTTCAACTCAGTTTGGAGTAAATTAACGGGATAGTTTGAATGTCTTGAGTGTGTCAGTGTATTACCTACAGTAGATGGCACGCTTCCAATTCGGAGAAGCAGAAAGGAGTCTCACATTGAAGCTAAGCAATGTAGTGCTGTGAAGGGATCAGCAACAAAACGAATTTAAGCAACCTAAAATAGAATATTTTCACTGCTTTACTTTACGGTCAGGTAGTGATTTCAGACGGGGACATTAAGTTGTTACATCATTCTCTTCAAAGCCAGACTCCATTGAAAAAAACTTTGATTTAACTTTGAGTTAGTTCTGAGTTCTCACAAAGTCACACAATAACACTAACTAGCTGATGGAGGCAGCGGTAGACCAGCAGCTCCTGTGTTCAGTGAGCTAAACTTACTGTTGTTATCAGTGCAGTCTGGTGGCTTTGACAAGAGCATGGACGGGAAACTGGAGCCTTAAATGGCTTCCCTGTTGGAACAGGCTGTTTGGGAGTCACACACACTTCAAAAAATCAAAACTATCCTAGCTACATTTTACTAATAATACTCGTGTACTGTTACTTAACTAACTTTACAATGCAGGACTTTTACTTGTACCACAGTGTATTAGCACTTTTACTAAAGTAAGGATCTGAATACTTCCTCTACCACTGTTACCTACACATGATATAACTGGATTGTTAATATTATGATACATTCATGGGCAAGAAACGTTTTGGGCTGCAGCTGGCTGACTTGGAGTCAGGTAGATTAGGTTACAGCAATGCACTGTATTTTGCATACTTATGTAATATAAAGTAACTACAGCTGTTAAATAAATGCAGCAGAGAGAAGAGTACTCTAAAATGTTGTGAAGGAGAAGTACTTGAGTAAATGCTACATTACACCACTGGAAACAA
Organism: Epinephelus fuscoguttatus; assembly: GCF_011397635.1. Taxonomy (NCBI): domain Eukaryota; kingdom Metazoa; phylum Chordata; class Actinopteri; order Perciformes; family Serranidae; genus Epinephelus; species Epinephelus fuscoguttatus. The sequence continues at coordinate 5,399,388 of NC_064757.1, forward strand.
TCCCCTGAAACACTGTGGTGCTGCTCAGTGGAGAAACTGCCTCATGTGATGATGGGATCAGGTAACTAAGGTGTAGGAGTGTATCATGAAGCTGACTGCAGGGTGTTTCCTCCTGTCAGTTATGTGGTGTGGCGGTGCTCAGCTTCGGTGTGTACTTGATGGTGAGCTTCAAGATGACTGCGCTCACCCCGACCTTGGCCAAGTTCAACTCAGCCAACATGCTGCTGGTCAGTGGCATCATCATCACCTGTGTGTCCTTCCTGGGTTTCCTAGGTGCTCTGAAGGAGAACCGCTGTCTCCTCCTGACGGTAACTCACACATACTGTTTGTGTTGTTGTTCTAGTCCATCTGATAACTTATATTTAGACTGGTTAAACACCTCCTCACGTCTCACACGTCAGTTTTTCACCCTGACTTTTATTATTGATCTATTTTTGATAGTCGGTCCAGATGATGTGAGCCAGTGTATGTGAGTTTGAGGTTTTTAAAGAGACACTTCACCTAAGTAAGAGTTCCATTTACAACTGTTCACTATGTGTTCTGAATTATCCAGAGTAAGTGAGACACTGTTTCTGGAGAGACATATCACCTTGGAATTTTGTCAAGTGTTTTTTTTTAACACTATGAACATGTTTATCTCATTTGTATCAGGAAACCAAAGAGCCCAAAGCACATCTGGAGGGCTTATTTGATCATTTAAAACTATTTTACAAGGATGCTTGATTTTTCTCATGCATTGGTTGTAGTCACAAATCATTTCTACCTCTATGGTGTCTAAAAAACTTCTAAGCCTCGCACTGAATCTCCCAGGTGAAATCAAAGTGATAGAAACACACTGCACCATGCTTCTGTTTTCTGTCCACTTTACATATTTATATCATTCATATAATGTATCCATTAAAGGATCATTTAGATTTATTACAACTTTGGTCTTAATTTCATAGCTGGTACCGTGTTTTCTGTAGAGTGATCAGATGTTGTAAGCGATCACAAGTTGTAAACAAGCCAGCAGTTTAACCAGATTATCTAAAACACTTTATTTAGAGCTACAAACTGAAAGTGAGCACATTGGTAAATTGGTAAATTGTTTATTTATGGGATAGCCCCTTGAGATGAATCATCTCGTTTTCGAGGGGGTCCCAAACAAAGAGACAAACCAGACAGTAACATGGCAAGACAATCTGTACAGTACTGACGATACAAAAAGAAATACAGTACAGACATTAAGAAAAAAAGACAAATTGACACAGACAAAACCCAGACATTACAAAAAGCTCTCCCAGCCTAACACCCCCCACCCCCAGATACAGATATATGTATAATATTTGTTTGCAACAAGTCTAGAAACACAAATCCATTATTAATACGGAACATGTACATGTTAGCAAATAAATTATAAATGCAAAAATATATCACAACACCAACTATAATGATTACCCAGTCACAGCAAAGCTAATAGCAGGAGCAGTGTGTTTGTAAATGAGAAAATAGAGATTTCTTAAAAAGATGAACAGAAGAAATGGTTCGAAGGGAAATGGGTAGCTTATTCCAATCAGAGGGAGCTTTATATTGAAAGGCATACCGACCAAGTTCTTTATGTATTCTAGGAACAGAGAAAAATATGGAGTCTGTATGACGGAGGTTGTACTGTAAATTGTGAGGGGTCAAGTATTGTTTAAGGTAAGGGGATAGCTGAGGTGAATACATTTATAAATCAAAAGTAACCAGTGAAAATGCCTTCTAGCTCTGGGTGATAACCAGTTTAATGAGTCATACATGAAGCAATGATGGGTCCTGTACGGACATCTTAAAATAAACCTACACAGACTGTTATAGATGATATTGATAGGATGGAGCTGAGTGTCTGATGTGTTTTGATAAATGACGTCTGCATAGTCAAGTATGGGTAAAATGAGTTGAGAGACAATCCTTTTTCTGGTTTGCAGAGTGAAACAGTTAATGGAGCGATAAAGTTGACCTAAAATGCAGTTTATTTTCTTGATAACAAATTCAATATGAAAATTATAGGAGAGTTGTGAGTCAAGCCACACCCCTAAATATTTGTATTTATTTACCTCCTCTAATGGTGTACCATCCAGATATGTAATAAGCATCCAAAATGTCGCTGAAGAAGCATGATGTCTTTATTGCAAAGCTGGGCTGTCTATGAGTAGAAAGACACAAATACCTCTGAAATTGGTGCATGACCAGAGAAAAGGGGCTGTGGCTTTTGCATTTGCTAAAGAGGTAGACAACTTACAACCACCAAAATGCACTGTGCTACACTGGACCTATTGACGGTGGGTGACAGACTGTGCATTCCAATACCCATATGACCATACTGTATACTGTATAGTGTGCCAGAAAAAGTTTTAGTATGTCCCAATACATAGTATGTCAAATGCAGTATGCCAAAAATACCAGGATGTTGTACAACATCTGGTCCAATTTTGCAGTGTGCAAGCCAGCATGCTTTTCTGGCTATTCTGACCAACAATCCACTGTGTCCACATGACGATGTTTCACACTGAAATGAGCCACATGACAGCTTGAGAGGTGATTGTGCTGTACTGATGACAACTATAAAGATAACAATGACAGAGAAATGCAGATACAAGTTGTTAGAATCTACAGTTCATGCAGTTATTACTTTTAAGTTAAACTACATACATTGCAAAGTAACAACAGCAGATCTCTGCGGGTTGATCTTCATCTTCAGCAAATTCTGGGAGTGGCGTTTGTTTTAATGGATATAAAAGCAGGAAGGTCAAATTTCAGTGTGTAATGGAATAACAAAGAAGCATGTCCCGATTGCGTGCATACTGCATGCAACAGCACTTACTTTTTAAGGGCAGGTGCAGTACCTACTAAAAGTAAAAAGAAAAAGTATGCAATTCGGAACGCACCCATAATGCGTCTAAAAACAATATGGCAGCCAGCTGGTAACTACAGTCTCAGACATGTATAGCCGTAGACACATTCTATTTGTAGCATACTCGACATGCCCCGACAAACCACGCCCACCACTAGCACAAGACAAACCCACCATTGCAACAGTTATCTGAACCCTACTACAATGGGACACTGTAGTGAACATTTTTGAAGCCAAATGAAGCAATAATCCATCCATCCATTTTCAACCACTTATCTGAAGTCAGGTTGCAGGGGCAGAAGGCTGAGCAAAATATTCCAGATGTCCCTCTCCTCAGCAACGCTTTCCAGCTCCTCCTGGGGGATCCTGAGGAGTTCCCAGGCGAGATGAGATATCCATCCAGCATGTTCAGGGTCTGTCCCAGGGACACCTCTAACGGGAGGCACCCAGGAGGCATCCCGATGAGATGCCCAAACCACCTCAACTAGCTCCTTTCGATGCAAAGGGGTTTGGCTAAAATGTTGCAACTGTTGCATAAATGGTCATGAAATTTGATTCAGATGTTCATGTTCCCCAGATGATGAATCCTAATGACCTTGCTGATAGCTTAACTTTTTTTTAAATGTAGTGCCAACAGCAGGTCAAATAATTTGCACGTATGGATACAAACACGCTAAACCAACTTGTTAATTGTTACCAAAACTGGAATTTTCCGTTCATTTCTGTCAATATAATGTGGTACTGTCTTATAATAAATGTTTGTCAAAGAGTAAAAATACAGACTGTAAAATATTTTGTTGACAGTTCTTCCTGCTGCTGTTCCTCCTGATGCTGGTGGAGCTGACTGCAGCATGCTTGCTCCTCATGTATGAGAGCGAGGTAGGGTCACATCCATTGCTACTCACACTGTGTTGTGCTAATAAAAGAAACACATATACACTGTGTACAATCTGTAAATCTCATCCCACTATTTAGATCGCTTCACTGGTGAAGGATGATCTTCATGATGGGTTAGAGAAGGCAAAAGCAAAGACAAAGGAAAAAAGCAACTCAACGAGTGAGGCCATAACTGAGTGGGATGTTCTTCAGAAACAGGTAAGTGCATCAGAGCACAGACATACTGACACTTCACATAAGGTGATGACACAGATGACTAATGGATGTGGATAGTGGGCTGAAATACAAAGAGCTCAGTCATCTCAGTCTGTTGTTATAAGACTTTTTTTCTCTGAATGATCCGTTTCAGTTGGATTGCTGTGGTGTCACTAATCAAACAGACTGGGGAGAGAACGTGCCAGCCTCCTGCTGCCGGAGCTATTGTGACACCCAAAATCCCCAGTACCAAGAAAAGGTAGACACAGTTAACCCCTGTGAACAGCTTGTAGAGGTCAGAGGTCAGGGTCATGAGTTTTTGAAATTCTAGATAGATGCCGTATTATTTTTATTTGACTGGTTGGTTGCACTTTATCTCAACTTCATACTCTTTGTTTGCAGGGTTGTGTGGAAAAGTTGAAGAGCCTGTTTGAGGAGAATTTCCTAACCACTGGGATTTCTGTCATTGTCCTCTGCATTATCGAGGTAAATGCATGGTAGTTATATTTACTGTATTGAAATACTTATTAATACCAAACTGCAAGGAAACAGTCTTCGTTAACTTCTCTATACAAAATCAAAGCACATTCTTTGTGGTTTGGGGTACTGCACAGTGAACCTCAGGAAACAGTGGCCTGCTGCAAGTTGCAGTTAATGTTAAGATGCAAGTTCTGTCAAGATGTCAGACTCTTAATCAGATAATGTTCATATAATATGCAGCCATGGCTGCTCATACTTGTTTTGGTCCAGTAACTTGTGAATACAACTCAATTTTCTGATTATGTTGATAGCAATTGTTTATTTATTTATTTATTTATTTATTTTTACCTCTTTTAGCTTATTGTTCTGGCTGTCTGGCCTCCAACTCTCATCAACCTTGTCACAAGCAGCAGCACGAAACTGTTTTTAGCTAAATAGCTACAATAAACCCACTGTACTCTGCCAACCAAGTCTCACATCAAAATATGTAATATCTTTTTCTTTGTGTCAGTGTGAAGTGTCCTTTACTGTCTTTCTTTGGCTAGAAATGAATTTATTGGCACTAATCTGCTGTTAGCATTAGCCATTCTAAACTTAGCCCGCTAGCTAGTGAGTAAATACTTGCTCACAAAGAATATGTGTACCTCATGCTTACAATGCATGGAGAACTTAAATCTCACCTGGAAGAAAACAATGCTTTTAGTCCTATGACTTGGGGTAATGGTGAACGTAAACCTCTTGTGGCTACAATGGGTTTTACAACAACAAACACTTCAACTGATCCTGACCAAAAAATAAAAAATAAATAATCACATGCAAAAGCTTTTTTCCCACCTTTTTTTCCACAGACAAAATTTATCCTAGTAAAAACTTTTTGTAACTTCATCTTAAGTTATAGATAAGAGACAAATTGATTGAAAGAACACAGGAGGTAATAATTTAGATCCGACTTAGAAAATGGATCACAAACAAAAAAAAATCTTTCTTGTCCCTTAGGGCTGCCGTTTTTTGAGGGCGTTATATAGTACTAATTTTCCCACTCAATAAAATTTGTCTCTAAAAAAAAAACAAAACAAAACAAAAAAAAAACATATGCGTAGTCCCTTTTATAGCAAAATATGATTTCAAGCAGCTTTCATAGTGTATCTTAATCTTACAAATTTCAATAATTAAGGACAAAAACTGAGCTGTAGTCATCAATCTTTTTCCTCAAGAAGCTATTTTGTGACATCAAGGTATCACAGACCCTGTAAAATAATAAAAAAAAAAGTACAGCCTATATTTTTGTGAATACTCTAAACATTTATAGATTGTGATTTGGAATAAATTGCCACAAATATTGATTTTGAGGTTTTTATATTTAATAACAGTTGTGAAGATGTATAAATACTTTTCTCTCTGTGACGGACACCAGGCATCAAGTTTATCTATTCTGTTTTTTCATCTCGTTTGTTAACAGGTCCTGGGAATGTGTTTTGCCATGACACTCTTCTGCCACATCAGTAGATCTGGACTGGGCTACAAGTTATAGACAATATTCTCTTAAACAATCTATCTTTTATCTACATGTTTTAAGGTTAATTTTGTTGTACAGTACTGTCCTTTAAAAAATCATATTTGCAAATGGCTGAAAAGGTGTTTTCTGGAAAAGGCTTAAGATCAGAAAATAATTTTGTGAGGACAAAACTATGATTTTATTAATTGTTTTACCATGATCACAAAATATTTTGAGCTTAACACAGAACGAACATTTTCTGTTACTCGAAAATGAAACAAAAATGTTTCAGACATGACAACGCCTTTTGTAAGTGTGAATGATCAAACTATATAAAATGCTATTTCAGTCTGAGCTGTGTGAAATGGAAGCCGCTTGTTGTTCCTTTTAACTTCCCTACATTGTACATCTTCTGAAGGAAATGATTATGAAAAGCAGCTGTTCGTGTAAAATATTACCTATCTACTCAAACTTTCACCTGCAAACTTTTCAAAAATAATAAGTTTTGGAAATCCTACAATATACCAATAAAATATTGTTTATAGTATAAAGACTGCTCTGCATCATCCATTTTGACTAACCTCACCATGTCAGATGATCAGCATTTCCTGTCTCTAGCTTGCAGTTCACTGATCTGTAAAAATGTAACCACTTCCTCTTTTGACCCTGTTTAACCATCAGTTGGTTCCTCTAAAAACTGACAGTCTGACACTTTTTCTCTATATCTCATCATTTAAAAGACTGGGAAAAAGCCCTCAATTTAAGTGTTTAAGAATTCCAATTTATGATGAACTTTGAAAATTTTGTCCACAAATCGTCACAAATTATTTCCTCGTGTAATAAAAAGTGCAATGAAGCAAAAAGATTAAACAAAAAGTTGAAAACAAGTGGGTAACAGATGAATGTATTTATTTAAAGAATAAATCCTGCATCAATATTTTAAGACAAAAAAACCCTAAAAAAATACTAAGATTTCCTTTACACTTATAATAATTTTGTTCTTTTTGAAACCATCACACAAAAAATAGACAAATACGATTTTTGTAATTAAAAAATGTAACTGTACACAGCAGAATATACCATTTATTGCAAACTGAACACCCCTGACACCTCAGAAACTATAAACACAAGTATTGCAATTCACCTAGAGATATGAAAAGACAAAACAAAACTACTCTGATACAGCTCTCTCATCTTCTTCTTCTCTGAAACACACAGCTGTGGTAAGTCTGGATTTCCCCCCTCCAGTGCTGCCCCTCCAATTCTCCAAAAGCATCACAGTATCTTGAATGTGTCATGAGACCTTTCAGGTCTATTTGAATGGATTTCCAGTAACTGTGGCACTTGTTCCCTCCTCCTTCAGGAGATAAACTCAGTCCTCTTTGGGAGACACCACACTCACACAAACTGAACTAACATAATTCAGTATCCTTAGTGAACGGGAAAATAATGAGTCCTCCACTACAGCCAGTCTCTCAGAGAGGCGATGCACTTATGACACTGATTCACAAGAAACCTGGTCCAACGTTACATTATGGAAATTTTAAAAAGACATTCTGTCCTGGCTCTGCTGAAAGATTATAAAAAGCATCTCACATGGAAAAGGTGGGTTTCTGTCATCCAGCAGCCTCAGGCCATTCAAATACTCATAAGCTACACTTAAATATCACAGGATAGGCTCAAGTTTAAAACACAGCCCACCATATAACAAGTTTCTTTTACAGTATTTTGAGTGTTACCGTTAAAAGGATAGCTCAGATTTTTCAAGTGGGGTAGTACGGGGTACTTACACATAGTTAGTGCAATACCTACAGTAGATGCCAGTGGACATGCCCCCAGTTTGGAAAAGTAGGCTGGAGCCCAACATGGAAGGTTAGTAATGCAATGCTGTGGAAGGACATCAGCAAGAAAACGTATTTAAAAAAACAGACCCACCTGAAAAAAATCAGTATCATTTAAGTGTATGCTATATTGACAGCATTTTCACTGCTTTACCTTTCCATCAGCCTATTCCAGTGGCTTTAGTTATCCATCTATGCTCTTGTCAAAGCCACTGGACGCCATTGACAAAAATAGTAATTTTAGCCTACTGAACACAAGAGCTGCTGATCTGCTGCTTCTTCGATTAGTTAGTTAATTCTATTGTGTGACTTTCATCTGAACTTAGCCTTTTAAATGCCAAAGCCACACAATAACAAATAACAGAATAAGTGTTCAAGGTAGCAATAGATCAGCAGCTCCTGTTTCAGCAATGTTAAATCACAGTTTTTTCCTCAATGGAGTCTGGCTTGAAAGAGAACAATATTAACAGCTCCATTTTCCCATCGAATATCACTATCTGACATCAAGGTGAAGCAGTAAAATACTGTCAATATATCATACACTCACACTGATTTTTTTTAGGTGGCTAAAATACATTTTGTTGCTGACCCATCCACAGCAGTAGATTGCCTTGTTCTCATGTCAGACTCCAACCTGGGGTTGTGCTGACTGACATCTACTGCATGTAATATACGGTCTATGGATAAGTACCCCATTCAACCCCACTTAAAAAATTCTGAACTATCTTTTAACATTTGCCATCGTAGTGAAACCCTATGAACAAAATGTTTCTTAAAAGTTTGATATCTTGTTTTTGCTCAAGATATTAAAAGACAAACCACTATAAATGCCCCTACAGGAGACAGTATCAGAATAAGTCATTTGGAGGGGCAGACAGTACCGTGCCGAAAAGAACATTCTTGCTAGAGAGAGCGGCTGGCGATGATGTGAATGTTGCAAAGAGTGATGTCTCTGTAAACATTTTATCAGACTCAAAGAGCCGCAAAGACATCAATAAATAAGAGAAAGACAGAAAGTCTTTCCCAACCCTGGTTCACAGATCCCCACCCCGACCCGCTGGTACAATATAACTGGAATGAGTAAGAAAAGTAAGGGTACCCAGCCCCTTTCACAACAGTAAAATATCACTGTCTACGTCCCATCTGCTGTCAGTTCATTAACTGACACATACAATACACACAGAAGCAAGGCCAGTTCACAGAACACCACCTAAAACATCATCCTCACAGCTGCTGGTAGTCCATTTACACTCTAGTGTGACGTTAAAAACCATATGACTTGTTAGTATCGTAACACTGACACTTCCAAGACTACCAATTTTGCCAATAAGCAGTGACCAGTCGCAACCACTGCTGAAAGGAATGGAACAGACAACCAACAGTCATACTGAGAGAGAAAAACCCGACAGATCAGGCCAGGGAAAGTAGCACTTTTGCCGTGCATTAGCCTACAATTACTTGTTGGAACAGGATGATACCAGTGACTTTAAGGATAGGTCAGGATTTTCTCAAGTCTCTTACTATAATTCTCACATGCCATATGAAAGACTTAGTTATTGCTGTGGTCATTCCCCCTCTCCATACTGGCTGTGATGTGGTATCTTCTTAGTGCAACTACAGTTAGAAACAGGACAAAGTCCACAGTTCTTCTTTGCTAAAATACCTTATAAACTTGAAGTCGGGGTAAAATAAAATGTGTGTTTAGAAGTGTGTGTGTGTGTGTGTGTGTGTGTGTGTGTGTTTAGAAGTGTTTAAAAAGCTTGCTTGATGACACAATGGAGCTATTTAAGAACTATAGACATTGAGTTTTGTTGTTTGAAAAAATGAATCAAAATGACCATTCTGCTGCAGACTGAAAAGAACAAGGTTCATTTTCAGGCAGGTCAGTTTCCTCTGGCTCTGAATTTGATTCTGGTTCAAACATGTCTGGCTGTACGTATCCAACAAAGCTGTTACATGGAGCATACATTATGTTTCTTTAAATCAAAGCTAATATGAAGCTTTAGCTATCTGAAAAACAAATCGAGAGGTCAAGTGGGCATATTTGTTTTGGCAGTCCTATGTAGTTTTTATTGTTTTGTCCTCCTATCAGAAACTACCCCTCAAGCACTGCTCAGCAATGAAACACTATTCATACAAATACATGGAGGGAATGTGATAGTAAAAAGTCTGTGACTTTTAAGATAAAGTCTTCTTTAGCCCAGTTCAGACCAAACATTCGCAACAAGATGCAACTTTTAGAACATTGCTGAGAAAAGTTCCAGCTGTGTAAACTGGCCGGTCTGAGCTCGACTCAAGCTGGCTGATGGTGTCACCAGCAACTCAGGTGGTCAAATGGCTGGCAGGTGGTTGAGAACATAAGGCTGGTCACCTATTTCAACAGCTGGTGGGCTTGTAGTGAAGTCCGCTAGTCAAGTCAAAATGACTGCAGACATCATCTTCGTCTCCCTGCCGAGCCCCTGTGTCAGTGGTCATGGTGTGCTGTGTCAGATGGTGGATCGCTGCTGCTGCTCGCTTTATATACTTACACCAATTTACTGCAATTTGAGCTGCACTCGCTGCGTGGTTCAGGGCACCCAGCGCGGTGGCAGCTGCCCAAAGAATGGATTTCAGAGTGCAGCAGTGCTATTGTCCTGTTGTGTCTGAAAGGGTCAATATACTGTCAACTGTCTAGTATGAGGAGGAGCAAAGGGTCCTGTAAACTAACTAAAACTACATAGTTGATCTGTTATACAAGTTATTAAAGTTTTGTTTAAGTCTGTGTTCAGGCATGTCAATGTCTCAAGAAACTGAATCTTGTAGAGGTGATGGGGGTGAAAAGCCTTGAGGAATGTAGTACTTTCCACTAGTGTCACTGTTGACAGAAGAAGCTTGCAATTCATAGCTCCACATTGGTGTACAGTGCTTTTGCATGGGATTAGATTTATAATCCTCAAAAGGTCTCAGCCTGTCCCAAAAGAAGAAGACTCCTACTAATATCTCCCTGTGATGAGTTAAATCCCATGATGCATTTTGTTCTGAACAGGAGCAGTGTTTCATGAAGGACTACTTTCCTGTCAATGAGGCAATGGTCATCATCAAACAATTTTAGGAGCACTGTGATGTTAGCTGGGGCTCCTTAGGCCTTCTGACATCGAAAACACTACAGCCATGACAGAAAACACAGCACACCATTACAAATCCACCATCATTACTGAGGAAGTTCTTTATGCAGCTGGAGCCATTATTTTAAAGGAATAATTCACTGCCAATGATCAGTTGTGCATTAATTACTCAACCCCTGTTAGGTTGAATTTCTGAAGGAAACTTTGTTTTTCTCACATGCCTACACAGTGAGTGAAGAGAAAAATTCTTGTTGGAATGAGAGCATAGGGGTGGCTTTTAACTGCTAAGCTGTATCAAAATATCCATTTATAAACAGTGGAGGCATTAATTCAACAAAACATGGGGTGAATAACTGATATACAAATGATCATTTTGGGGGCTAAAGTATTCTTGTAACAACATCTAATCGTTACGCAAGGCAGCTTGTTTTATGCGTTGGAAACATCAATTGGAAACTGACTGCATCATGAAGCAGTATACACCTGAGCACTGAATGTTGTCTGTGACAGTATCCTGACATGTCTGCCCCACTGAGTCTATTTACTACATTAGTCATTAGACACAGCAACTGGTTACAGGCCTAACCCAGAGATCGCACTGTGAGCAACATGATCAACAAGTCAAGGTTTGGTTCATTCATTCCTCTCCAGAAGTGAGAGCAGGGGAAGGCCACCAGCATTCACAAAGAAAAGCTTGGCCATGAAACACTCTGCGGGAATGTGGGAATTGTACTGTTCATAAAATCCACTTGGCCACTTTCTATCCCAGTGTACACTGCACAGGGTAGCTACTTGATTACAGTGTTACAAAGTGTTTGCAAATGGCCTCTAGTGCACATTAATTACTTAAGCTCTACATATTTATTAATATTTAATTAATAATTTTGTTTTTTTGAGAATCTCACAAAATCTACATCACATCACTGTGCCATCCTGGCCATCAACAGATTTCTATGCACCCTCATTTACAAATCTAATTTAGCTCCTTAAACAGCCCTGTCTACAAAATTACAAAATGACTTTGATGTTGACAGTCAGTATGTTTACATGACATTAGAGAAAATCAATTTATTGTGTTAGTCCGAATAAAACTGGACTTTTAAAATACATGTTAACATATTAGTCCAACTGAAATTGTACTAAATCGAATTTCTCAAAGTCAGACTAACAAATCCAGACAGTGTGACTGGGAGTATAATTACTCCTGCATGTACACAGTCAATCAAACCCAAACTGGCCTAGGTGCTCTGCGCATGCTTCACAGTTTCTGGCTTTGACCTGGAAGTCAAACAGCATTAAATGGGTAACAGAAGAAGAAGCAGGTAACATGGCGAAATCTACATCCAGCGTGCATCTCATCTGTACAAAAAGTAAAAGTGTACAGCACGTACGAAATGTACAAAGCTGTTAGTACCAGTTTGCTGCTAGCTAACCATAGCTCACGTTTGTTGATTGATGGGTCTGTGATGTAACAGGTCAACCGAAAAAAGGTCCGATACTAACAAGGCATTTCACCACCCATCCTATCAGAGAAGAACATATTTCGGTCATTAAATCAATTCCCCTCCTGTGCTTGTGTACTGGGACAAGGACAGTAGTCCAATTAAATGGCCAAGTCGAGCTATGAGCTTGAGCTTGAATTGTGCATGTAAACGTATTGAGTTATAGCCAGTCACCTCCAACTGTTGTTTGAAAGACAAAGACGGCATGAAAGTCAAACAAACAAAGATCTAAACTTTGGTCCATTAATGCTACTCACTTATCAGCTAGCTACATGAACAATGGGATGATGCATAATTTGCTCATTTAAACTGTAAGGACTCATTCTTCAAACCAAGTCCTTGCCCACTCATCTACAGTATCTAAAGCTCCTTTATTAACAGTGGAATCGAGAGCGATCAGACAATTATGATGCTTTTCTGACACAAAAAATCCAAAAATCTATAGGTGAAAATAAGCATGATTTGAGCTTCTTTCAAGCCGTCTTTTTCATTGTCACTGTGTGTGTGTATAATGGATAACAACACAAGCGCCTTCGAGGACAGACTGTTCTAAAAAGGTGCATCGTCACCCTAATCCATTCGACGTTATACGGTCGAGTTTATATGGAGCACACTGAATCCTCAATTATTTGCAGGAAATTAATTCCACTTCTCACACCTTCTGCAGTGCATCCAAATCGGTATGACTCATTTAACCAAGTAACTCACAGTGTTACGACCAGTATGTGTGTGGGCATGTATGTGTGAGGTGTCAACCAATGGCTAATCTACACTGCAAAAGACCTGTTGCAGCTATGAACAATGAAGGTGCACTCCGGTCCAAGCCTGTCTCATTTCTGAGGTGTAGAAAAAATATGAATAGAAAACACTAAAAGTAGCAGCAATACAACTAACCAGTTACATTAAGAATGGAACTTACAATGGTCTGTCAATTCCTCATGAAGATAAAATTGACAAAAGAAAACAGGTAAAAGCTGTCTTATTTGCAGTCCTGTGATCTGGGGTGTGATGACACTGATGAAACTAGAGAAAAGAATCAGCGGAACAAAAAGACTTGGTACCTCCTTGAATTTTAAGGTGTGCTCTGCACAAACACGTAAATATGTTTTTCCGACACTGTGTATGAGGGGCAGACCAAAACAGTGAGCTAATTTTACAAGGTTTAAATGTTGCAGTTAAAGAGGATGTGTAGAATTGACCAACACTGTGCTATCAGTCTATTTAAAGCCCCAAACCACAACCGTCTTAATACAGTAGTTTTATCTGCATAAGAATTGATTAATATTCTGCCCTGTGATTTGGGCTCGGAAATGTTCAATATCATAACAACAAATTGTCAGACAAACCTTTCTGTATCAACTACTAAAATATTGGTCCAAACAATTTAAGCTGAAAGAGATCTAATGGCCTGTTGATGTACTTTTTCCAAACTGTAATGTTTAAGACTCCTTTAAGACAGGAATATGTGAATTCAAATGCATATGCATATCTCTAAAAAAATATAATTATTTGAACTACAGTCATTTCGGCCAGGTGCTGCTGTGTTAACCGTTCAACCTCCACATATCAAATGCTTTTTAGAGTTTAACTTTTTTTTTAGTCCATCAATAATGTAACATAATGGTAACATGGGTCCAAGGTGAACTTAATGATTTGAGTGCAGCTATCCAAATCAGATAAATTATTCTGAGGTCATACTAAGTTGCAAAAATCCACCACTTCTGTTTTCAAGCCCGTCACTGCTTTCTGTATGTGCAGAGACACTTTTTACCAAGGTAACTAAGCATTGAGTCTGCTTTCAAATCACTAGCTTCACATCTCAGATCTCCCATCGCATTAGACTGAAAGGGGCGCATGACAACAGAGCATTTGAAATATGTGAGCTGATCAGGTGACTTGAACCAGCAGCTCTGGCACTGGACTGTTGACCTGATTTAAATGTTTTGGCTATAATCACAGTGCTCCTCAAAGGTCTGAGTAAGACTAATTTATTCCTGAAAATGGGCACACACTTTTGCAGGGTTGGTGCCAAACTGTCTTTACCTTTTATGAAAACCAACTAAAAATGCTTCCTAGTAGGTCAGAATATGTAATTCACCTTAACCAGTTTGATGACTTTCGCAAACGGACTGATCAGAGGCATTTTAACATCCTTCTAGATACAGTAGATAATTACATCCCTTAATGAGCAGATCTTTGTCATGTTATAAAAGAACAGAAGATTCACCATCAGACTAAAAGTGTTACGGTTATTTCTGCAGTTACTGAGTTTTGCGCTGAGTGCTGCAGCTCCGGGGCTCTGCAGGGGCAGGAAGTGAGTTGGGGGTTGTGGTCTGTCAGGACAGTCAGCCTGTGGCCTCTCTGAGACACCCAAATGCCTCACACTGTGATGGTTTTAGACAGGTGACTTCTCTGCCCCATACTGTGGGGAGCTTAGAGGGGCACCAGCCTGGTGGTGTGGAACAGAAGGGGATTCAGGTCCTCAGCGTGGACGGCCCGATGGAGCGACGGCTCTGAGCGACTCCTCTCGATTTTTGGCAGCAGGTCTTGAACCTGCTCAATTGCTACCAGGATCTGATGAAAGGAAAACAAATACAAAACCTGAATAATCACTTCATGGTTGTGTGCCTCTTTCTTACATTGCACTTCAAGTTTACATCCATGTCTGTGAAAACATGAATGCTTCACACACATCTTCCCCCTGACAGTACAGAAGATCTATACAATCAGCACAGTTTCAGTGTCACGGTGACCTTGACCTTTGACAACCAAATTCTTATCAGCACTTCACTGAGTCCAAGTGGACGTTGGTACCAAATTTGAAGAAATTCCCTCAAGGCGTTATATCGTGTTCACAAAGATGTAGCAGTTACCAGCAGCCAAAAGTGTCTGCAAATTGCGAAAAACAATGAGGTCTGGGAGCTCCATACACTCTGAGGAGAGGCCGAGACTTAAAAGAGATGGTAGATGATTGTTACTGACATTTTATGCCATTGTTACTGTTTAGAAAGCACTGCCAACGCATAAGTTATATGACCCATTTTATGCCATTGTTACTGTTTAGAAAGCACTGCCAACGCATAAGTTATATGACACATTTTATGCCATTGTTACTGTTTAGAAAGCACTGCCAACGCATAAGTTATATGACCCATTTTATGCCATTGTTACTGTTTAGAAAGCACTGCCAACGCATAAGTTATATGACACACTAAAGGCAGACACATGCCCATTATGCCTCTTGCTTTTGTGATGCGGTCATGTAATCTGAAATCACAAACTGGAGCAGCATGATGCTGCCATTGTTTAGTTCTGTGTCAAACTGCAAAGGCAGCATAAAGAAGGGACTCCATAGTGGCCGTATCCACCTTATTTTCAAACACGGAAGTAAATAGTGATCAGCTTCCGTGTTTTTGTGCGTGACTTCCGGTCAGCCGCTTTCCCTTTCCAGAGCTAACGGTGCAAGCTAATTTTTTTCAATTTTCAATTGTTTATGTTAGTCAATCAGTCAGTTAGTTAGTTAGTCTGTGTATTTTATATAGATAACTGCACCCGCGTTTCTGTTATCTGGTAATTGCCGGTAAAAATAATTACCTCTAAAGGCGAATAAATCGCATGTCAATCAAAAACTATGAACCAAAACAGCACAATCTATCCCAAGTGAGACAAACTGCTTGATCCCCGTCTCCAGTGTACCAGCAGAGAACCTGCAGAACCGAATCAGCAAAAAACACACCGAGCTACACAGCCTCTCTACCTGAGCAGCTGAAGCTGCGGCTCGCACCCTCGGCGCACAGATGGTGCTTCTGCATGCCAGCCAAACAGCCAAACATGCGCAACTGTGAGAAATAAATGTGTGAGGTGTACGCTGCTTTTCTATCTTTTTTTATTTTCTTTCTTTCTTTCTGTCAGCGACATACACTCCTAACACAGGACGGGTTGTTTTAATTGACTGAGTTGATCATTAAGCCATAGTGATGCGCGGATCGGCTCTGATAGCACCTGAATCAGCATGTACGCATCAACCATCCAGCCGTTACAACATGATTGAGCTAGCAAAGCAGTTTTGTGTTGCTATGTGTGGTATTTATTCAGTTTTGGTAAATCTCGATGTCTAGAAAGCATCAGTGGCTGCAGCTGACAGGGACAGCTAACGTTAACACTAGCAGCAATGCTAACATCAGGACATCATCTGTTAAAAGCCTCCCGTTGTCAGATACGACATAAAACTACTCCAATTAGCTCAATCATGTTGTAACTAAGACATCCGCTGGAAAAAATACTTTTTCACGGACCATTTATTGAGTTATTACAGACACCACTAATGGCTAACAGCTAACGGTTAGCCCACCTAATCTATGATAACCATGTCATTAATTACAAAACGTGCACATAGAAATAGTAATGTTTGTTCAATCATTGTGTTTATAGACTTTACAAAACTAAACTCAACAAGGTAAACAACAGGGCGATTCCCATTTACACAGTGGTCAAGAGTGCTGGACCGGAAGTGTTGCACAAAAAATGGGAAGCTGGCTGTGTTCTGTTTTGCCTCCATGTTTCCGTGAAAAATAAGGTGAATAGCGCACTCTCTCTGTAAAAAGGGCTGTTGAGTAAAGTGAAGTTGACCTTTGACCTACTGGATATAAAATGTCATCACTTCAGCATTTCATTGTCTTCTATTCTATTGTGAGGTCACAGTGACCTTTAACCACCAAAAACTAATCAGTTCATCATTAAGTTAAAGTGGACGTTTGTGCCAAATCTGAGGAAATTCTCTCAAGGGGTTCCTGAAATAGCATTCAGAAGAATGGGATGGATGGATGGATGGATGGATGGATGGATGGATAGATAACCCAAAAGGATAATGCCTTTGGCTGCAGCCGTCACGGAGGCATTAAAAAAAAGCTAACTGCATTCCTGTTGCTCAAACGCAATTGGTCAATAGTACTTGGACTACAAACAGAGAGCAGAACACTTTCTGATACCAAAATCTTGTCCCACAGATTCTACATACATATGAAGATATGTCTTTACAGAAATTAGTTTTTACTAGATGATGACAATACAGGTTTTTGTGCTTAGTTGAACTTCTGCTAGTTTTGTGTGATGCCTTTTGGTATATGCGCAACATATTCACTACTCACCTGGGGAAACAGGGGCCTCTCGTCACGTTTGAACTTCAGGCAGTCAATGATAAGCCTTTTCATTGACTTGGGTGAGGTACTATACAGCTTACTGAGGTCTGGAGACAAGTAACCACGTCCAACCATAAAGATTATCTGAGAAAGACAACAGAGGGTAAACTGTTGCAGAAGTCTGACTGATCTATTCATGTAGGGGAACTTCAATTTAAACTGTAGTTAAAAAAAAAAAAAAGAAAAAAAAGAAAAGAAAAAGGAATTCCAATGTCTGCCAACAGGTTTTTAAAGTCTTCACTTGATTCAGCTGGCGAATGTGAGAAACCCACTGAATATGGTGATATATGCCTATCCATCCATTGGTCAGTTAGAGGAACCCTTTGGTCCAAAGTGAATAACTTTGACATTTTTTGGATGGACTGCCATGACGTTTGGTGTAGACATTAATGGTTCACAGTGCTGACTTTCTATTAGACTTGCACCGATTAATCGGCAGTGCTTGGAATCGGGCAGTTTTTCACGTGATCGGCTGTGATTGGCCGTGACCTGTGACCGGCCAGTCAGTCTAAGATATGCCGATTTAAAACGCCGGTCAAATTTCAGCCGCGCCCCATGATTGACATCATGTAACATCAGCAGCGCGAGCACACACACATGTGCAACTCACAGCTTGGGCGATGTGAGGAAGTGAAACATGGGCCGCTTCTCACCTTAATCATTCACGCACACACATCAAAAGGAGAAAGCTGTTAATTGTCCATGTTAAACTTAACTGTGGTGCTCTCACTGCTGCACCATGCCGCTTGAAACTGACGAGGCGCGTGTCCGCATGCCGAAGATGCGCGTGTCCGTGCGTTTACTGGCGGGCGCGCCCCTAACACCTGTGTGAATTTTCCACAGGAGATATTTTTACTTTTTTGTCTATTCAAGAAATTACCCACAAATGCTATACACCAAGAATTATAATTTTATTCATCCATGTTTTTATTTATGTATTCATTTTTTACTCATTTATTTTAATACTGTACCTGAAGTTATATTTGAGCAAAAAGGAAAATGTTTCTTAAAAGGTTAAGAAACATGTCACTGTTTTTGTTTGTTTGAGATGATTATTGAAAAGCTGGTTGTATCTTGGTTAAAATGTTCTAATAAAACAAAGATAGAAAATATTGCAATATCTTGTGTGCTGTAAAGTGGTTTGAAAAAAATGAAATCGGAATTGGCCATCCAAACACTGCAAATCAGAAATTGGTACCAGCCCAAAAAAAAACTGTAATTGGTGCAAGTCTACCTTCTACCTTGTTCCACCAACAGATCACAATTTCACTTGCCCTACACTTGGTTTAAGACAAGATATATAAAGAATGACCAATGAACTAATTCCCACTGAATTTGCTTTAGATATTGACGATATGTAGAAATTAAAGCTAAAATGATTAGAAAACAAATTAATCTGCAGTGATTTTGATAATTTGACATTTCAGTAATTTATGCCTGATTAAAAAGTAGAGCGTGTTCTCAACTGGTATAAACATTAGAGAGGACAATTGTGTTTGGAAAAATGTTCTGTAAGATGAACTTGATTAATCAAATTGTCTTTAGACTACGTCAGTGTTGTGTCACCACAGAAGAAAGTTGCGTTATATCACCTGGTCTCTGTTGTTGATATTGGAGTAAGGCAAGGTCCCTGACATCAGCTCAAACAGCACCACTCCATAGCCATATACATCAGACTGGAATGTATATGGGTTGCTGTCCTGCATTCGGATCACCTCAGGAGCCTCAGGAAAAATACAAGATGAAAATGACAAAAGTAAGCATTTAATTTGCATATTGACCAGCCAAAATATCATGATAAAATTACACTTTTTAGCTTTTATATTTAGCTTTTAATTCAACAATCATATCTTAAATTAAGCAAATATATCTCTGTTAACAAACAGCACTTGTCACACCTACATGTATATATTTAAAACGAATCCTGTATTATAAAAATCAGTTCTATCACATTTACAAGGAAGTTAATATGCAGTAAGGTGCACCAAAATCTAATTAGGTCATCAAATATACAGCGAGACACTGGTTAAAATTCTTATTACATTGGTATTATTATTGTTATATGTTAAACTTTTGTCTGGTTATTATCACCTGATGACATAATGTATGGTACATTGTGGAGAGACATACAGAAAAAGTTTTTTTCTGGGCACCTCAGCAACCAGTCCATGCTCAATATTTTGGTCTGGGCGGGGACTTGAGCTGGCAACCCTCCGGTTCCCAAACCAAGTCCCTACTGCCGCCCCATTGGTACTGCTATTGTCATTTTTTACCCAATACCCAGGCCTTGTCAAAAAGTATTCCTTCATGTTACAGTCTGTAATAATCAGAGACATTTTAGTGGATGCTTCTTCACTGAATCAAAGTAATCACATACAGTTAGAGAGACTTACCATCCACAGAATGGATCCACTGGGCTGTTCTACCTGTTGAGAGCCACTCCACCGAGACTTCACTGTGGCCAGGCCAAAGTCACCAATCTTAACAGTCCAGCCCTCGTGGAGAAAAATATCTAGCAGCAGAACTCAGGAAACATAACAACAACAACATGATTTACAAATTCAACAGTTACCACAACACCTTTAATAAGCAAGAAATTACGAGAAGTTAGGTCTAGAATGGAAAACACACACTGAATACAATTGTGATTCCCATAAAATAGACTTGGCCAAGGGGCAGCTAGCATTCATTTTAATCAACAAAACTCAAATTTTACGTGTTTTCAGATGCAAATGTTTGGGGAAAAGGTCATGTTGTCCTTTGCGCTTAGGATCACTGACCTGCTAAAATGCAGTGTTTTATTCTGCTCACCCATGTAGATGCTAACACCCTGAAAGTCAAAACCTACTAGTCATTCACATAGTAGAGAAAACAATTTCACATCTTACCGTTGTAAAACTCTGAATGTTCTCTACATGTCTACCTATCACAAGGTTATGATTCATGCTTGTGGTTAAACCTTAGTTAGAACGGAACACATCGTTTATATTTGCCAATGTGGTTATTGGTTGCGTCTACATTAGGGTACAAAAACCTGTATGTCTGCATTGTTAAAAGGTAACACCACACAATAAAGGATACTGTTTGATTTCAGATCTCGGTGAATTATGTTCTTCGCATGAAGATAACTGAAAGGGGGGGAAAATCAAAATCATTGATTTCATCTGTGTAAGGGAAAAGGCAGAGCATCAAATTTTGACAAGACTTGTCTCAACTTACTGCATCCTGCACAATAATAGAAAGCTACAATGTTTAGCCATCAACTTTCTCAGAGGCTCTCTTATCGTATTAAGTCTTTACTTTTACCATTACTGCAAAACATGCCTCTTGCAGAATGTCTGGCACTATCAAATCCCACTTTTCACTTATCAGACCACTGCTGAAACAAGTTGAACTACATTTACATTAACTTAATCACATCACAAGTTTATATAAAAAAAAAAAAATCAGTATCTCAAGGAATGATTTCTATCAAAATAACATTCATTCTTACAAAGTGCACAAAGCTGTGTACTGGAAAAAACACTGCATCAAATTGACACTTGATGTCTAGTATTTAAAAAAAAGGGTATCGGTAGTTAGTAAGTGGTAATGGTGAAATGGAATCTAGCTGCAGGTCTTACTCCATGCCCTGTGCTGTCTGTCTGGCCACATCAATGCGACGCATAGTGTCAAACTTGGTTTCTGTGACATGCAGATGGCGGTACAAGCTGCTGCCTTCACACCACTGTGTGATGATGGCAAAGTTGGGCTTAGTCATATAGCCCATGAACAGCAGGATGTTGACATGGCGGGTCTTCCTGCAGAGAAAAGAAATGGTAATAGTGTTAGATATTACATTGTTAGATCAATGATCAGATTTAGATCAAGGTACAGTTTTTGAATTGTTATTATTGAGAGTGACAAATAAATGCAATAAACAAAATGAACTGGTGTTGGCTGAAGTCAAAGTAGTGACCACAGAGTTATTAGAACATTGCACTACATTGATTAAAAGCCTTATTTTAATTAGGCTGCAGCAAAGCCAGGTCAGATATATAAACCCATCTGTTCATAACTGAGTCACTGACATCACTGGCCGTTGCTCTTTCAAAGTGAATAGGTGCAATCAGACCTCAAATCGCTGGTTTACGCAAAGCATAGTTATTGAGGAACATAGGGACGTAAGATACTCAAACTGTAATTTAACTTGTATAAATACTGAGGCTGCATTTGGTAACCAAAACTAGGCATTTCTGCAAGACTGCATTAGTTGACATGTCGAGGATTCATTCCGGAACAATCATGTGCGTTACTCATCACTTATCAGGTGTTTATGCAAACAGAGTTAACGTGTTGCAGAGAAAAAAGTACGACCAGGAATAACAGTTGCAGCTTAGAATACATCTTGGATAGTTGCAGCCTTATAGTGAATGCAGGTTGCAGGCAAACTCAGAGTAGACATTAACAGTGGTGGGAATTATGTGTGTCCACTGCACAATTGTCCTTGTTTAGGAGTTTTTCAGTCAGTAGCTTGACCTGTCAACAGCATTTAGACCTCTCTTGCCAAAAACAATTACTGCCGCATGTTAATCACTGAATAGTCAGATACAGCCTGACTGAAAGCCACAGAGCACTGTAAGCTAATAAGTGGTCCAGTATGTGCATGGACCGTCACTATTTTGTATCAAAAGCACAGGGCTTGCAGCACAAACACACAAACCACCAAAATGAAAAAATTCGCTGCCACGTGTACTATGTTTAATGCAATTCTTTCCTGGTGTGTAAGGTCCCTTTGGTTTTTTACAGCCATGGTGGTATATGGGTTGAGCCATAATGTCTTGCAGGGGCCTTTTTCTGAGATCAGTGGTAATGTGCATGTGTCATGCTACTACAGCACACTTGAAAAAAAAAATATATTATTGGAACCAATACAGAAAATTGCAGATGAATATCCAATATTGAGGAATTATTAATGTACATTTAAACAGCATGTATTTAGACACTACACCTTACAATTTGGCCAAAATTAAGTAGGTTTCAATCTAGCCTTGTTAAAACTGATTTTACTGATCACAAAGGTTTCATTAATGAAAGCCCACTGATGAATAGTGTGAATATATTTTCCTTATTAGAAAACAAAATGCTGAATTTGCCAGTGCCCTTTTCCAAATAAGACTCACCGTAAGACCTGCATTTCATTTTTGAAGGCCTGCAACTGTTCAGGTGTTGGCTCGGTGACTTTAAGGATCTTGATTGCCACGTCTCCGTGCCACTTGCCCTTGAAGACTGTTCCAAAGGAGCCAGCACCTATTCTCTTCTGAATGGTGACTTCTCGAGAGTGGACCTCCCAGTAGTAACTTGAGTCTCTGTAGCCTCCTCGGTGCTGAAATAACATCATTTAAATGTACTGAACTGCTAACTAACACCAAAAGTATATTCCTTTTCATATTTAATTGTTAAAAGTATTTCCTTTTTATACTTTTACTCTATATTTTTATATATTTTATATACTTTGTTATGCACCAATATGCCAAGCCAAATTCCTTGAATGTGAAAACCTACTTGGAAATAAAACCGATTCTGATTCTGATTCTTTACTGGAGGTTTTTTCACAATCAATTTGTTTAGCATTCACAACTAACTCTTTACACTTGTCCAAGACAACCAATGACTTGTGAATAAGGTCAAAGACTACATACCACTTTCTTTTTGTCATCTGATGAGGAGGGCTTGCGCTCCTTGTGCTCTGAGGGAGACTTGGGCGGTCTCCTTCCCGGGGAGCCAAGAGAAGAGGGTGGGCTGGTGGAGGGCTTTGGTGAGGGCTCAGGACCTGCAGGAATGAGGTGAGTACAAGAGAGTATTTCAAAAGAGGAGAGTAACACCAAATGTAAAATGAAAAGTGAATACAAATTCTGAAACAGAGAAGAAGGAAAAAACACATACCCATTGTGTTGTTGAATTTCAGTGCTTCCTAAAAAGGGAGGGGGGACCCAACATTATAAACTCATATTTTATAACTTAACACAAGTAAGCAGAAGCTACTGAGGTCAGTGCTTTTTCGTAACTACTTTATTAGCACTTTCAAAACCTGGACCTAGGTGTGAAACTGCCTTACTGACTTGGTGGGTTATACTGAAAACTGTATCAAAAAGCTATCTCAGCAAAGCTGTTCAAGGTTAACAATTTCTGATGCACCACAGCCAGTTTGCTTTATGTTTACACCACAAAGTGCGATTGTGGTTTTACAGGCAATTATTAATGAAGTTTAACCATTTTGTTACATTGTATGCTTTGAAATATTGAACAGGTACACAGAGTGGATGTAAACAGATCCTTGCAGCAATGGCAACCATTCAATACACTGACCAAGAAGCCAAAACTGACCTCTATGATGCTGGCACCAGCAGGGCCCACTGTGCTGACCATATGAACATTGGGAGTGGAGGTGGAGCGATGCCTCTGGAGAGACTGGCCATCACCACCCGGCATGGGGAAGCGAAAGGTCGGGGACAGGAGGTCCATCCTGTGCGATCAAGTAAAATAGTTACAGCTTATATTTGAATATCAGTATATATACTAAGACTGAACTGTCTTTTGAATATAATCTGTTTATAGGAGCTTACCCAGCAGGCTCTGGGGTTAAGGCTAGGTTGCTCTGTGACGGGGAATTATCTGGCAATAGTATCCGTGGGTACTCATCTGTGCAGGGACTAGGATCACATCTAGACAAAACATAGGACAAAAGGCATAGGACAAGATCAAAAAGACATACTAAAACAACGTGTCAGACAAAGGAACACTCATTAAAAGACTCAGCTCTGGTTATCTGAAATTGAAGCTTTTTCAACCTGGACTCCCTGACTCCCTGATCTGATGAACACTGCTATTCAATGAACTATTCAGGGGCTGGTGTTCATTTCTTTTACAAAAAAGCTGACAAAATAATGTATCGATAACCGTTCTTTCAATAACTAAGAAGATTTTGACGTGATGAAAGTGATATTGGCAAACAGAAACACTCATTACATCTCCTCATGATATCACAGATTTAAAACACAAAAGGGATGCAAAAATTTTTGGTGACATAAAAGACAAGCTGATGTGACAGCAAGAATCAACCTTACAGACATTTTTGTTCATCAGTGGCTCCTTTTCATTGGATAACGGCTGCATGTTTCACTAAACAATTGCACCTAAACTCTCTGTATTGGAGCACCTGCAGCATGGACAATGCTGGGGAAAGTTTTTTTCTTTCTTTACAGAGTGCATAATAATCTTGCCTTTATATCTGGTCCCACATACTCCTGTTTCTGAATATGAGTGTTAATTCTTGACCTCAGAAACACTTTTACTATAAAAATAAACAACAAAATACAGAGAGTCTAACTAAGCTGGGGAAGACAGTGAAATGAGATTTAAAGCTCCTGAAAAAGCTAGTATATGAAGTTCAACTGACAATTTAACTGAAAAGAGTTAACGTGTTACTATTATTGTTGTTGTTGTTATCATCATCATCATCATCAATGTATACTGAGCATTTTTTCTCCAACTCACCGTTTGCTCACAGTGTCCATGTCCACACACACAGTAGGGACCTTGCTACTGCAATGCTGGTGAAATTTGTAGCCACATGTCTGACATCTGAAGCCGTTAAAGAGAAACTTGTGGCAAAAATCACAGTAAGCCAGCTTGAAGAAGGTTTTCCGTACCTACACAAATAAAGAAGCCATAATATTAATTTTTACACCAACGATGTTGACGAAACATTTGGGCATAAAATGACTATTAACTCAAATATCAAATGAAATGCCAACCAAGTCAGTTCCGAATAGGTTGAGACTCTGTAAATATAGGGAATGTCAGAAGAGTCACAAACGTGTTTGCCAGCTACTTACAAAGTTGTGCATGGTAAGGGGAATATCATCCAGGACCTCGACTAAAAGCTCCTCTCCAACCAGTGGAGTGATGTCTGTGTCCCAATCTGTCAGTCTCTTTCGACTGGAGAAGCAAAGTCATAAAATGTGAAAAACAAAACAAAACAAAACAAAAAAACAGTTTGTATTGGTTTAAAACCCACAGATTTCCACACCTGAGGTGGATATTTACACCATTTTAGTGTTTCTCACAATGCAATGGTGTTTAACTGTTAATAACTTATGATGTTGTCATGAAAATTGACCTTCTATGGTCTGTATCAGCTAATACTGCATGATAAACTCATCTATCTTAGAAAATCATCAAAGATGATCACTGGAAGATCACCAATATGTTTTATTATATTAAATAAAACTCTAAAATTTCTTGTGGCCACATCAAATTGTATTCACCTATTGAACTTTCCTCTTCAAATGATATCTGTCTAAATGCTGTAAACATATAAACACTGTGGTGACACTCCGCTGTTGCCATGATTCACTGGTCAAGTCCCATTAATCAGCAGACTCATTTCTAGGCATCAACCTTCATAAAGGTGCTTTGTATTGACCATTCATGGTTGAATGTGGGTGTGTAGAGGGCAGGATATGAGGCTGATTCTCATCCAACAATTCCAAGTTGATTTGGATTTATAAAAGGAAATTGTGCACTGTCAGGTGTACACACAGTTTTATAAAACAGAATATGTTTTGGCATACACCATTTTCTGCTTTTGTTCGCACTTTGTACACTTTTAGCATGGATCCTATGCACTGTTTTATAAATGACACCCCTGGTTTGTTTGTTTTGGAGAGAAGAGATTTCTGTGGATAATTCATCTCCTGATAACAACCTCTTGAACAATGGACAATTAAGGAATTCTAACCAATAGAAATGTCAGACGGATTGCAATCTGTAATCGTCATCACTAGATACCACTAAATCTCCCTAAATCTTACACACCGGACCTTTAAAAATAAAATTCACCACCTTTACACCCACCAAAAAATTTAAACGCAACCCTTTGTTTTTGCTACCATTTTTCACACGTTTAAGTTAAAGATCTACAAATCTTATGCACAAAAAAGGTTTTTTTCTCAAACTGTGGTCACAAAATTGTTAAAACCCATGTCAGTGAGCACTTGTTTCATGCAGTGCGACATCACTTTTACATACAGTTGATCAGGTTGTTGATTATAGCCTGTGGAATGCTGGCTCAATCCTCTTCAATGGCTGTGTGAAGTTTCTGGATACTGGCAGGAATTGGAAAATGCTGTTGTACAAATTGATTTAGAGAATCTCAAAAATGCTCAATGGGTGACATATTTGGTGAGTATGCAGGCGAAGCACATCCAGGAATTGTGTACAGACCCTTGCAATGTGAGGCCGAACATTATCATGCTGCAACATGAGGTCATGGCAGCAGATGAATGGCATGACAACGGGTCTCAGGATCTTGTCATTGGTATCTTAGTGCATTCAGACTGTAATTAATAAAATGCACCTGTGTCCATAGCTTATGCCAGTCCATACCATAACCCCACCACCATGGGGCACTCTGTTCACAACACTGGCATTAGCAAACCACCCATTCACACAACACCATACACAGTGTCTGCCATCTGCCCGGGACAGTGTAAACCAAGCTTCATCTGTGAAAAGAACACTTCTCCAGATGCCATCAAAGCCCACACAAGTCAGTTACAACAACAAACTGCTGTCAGGTCAAAGCCCTAATGAGGACCAAAAAGACATGGAAATGACATTCTAGGCATCTTATGGTAGTGAAATAAACATTCAGTTCACAGGCAACAGCTCTAGTGGACATTCCTGCAGTCAGCATGCCAATGGCACGCTCCCTCAAAACATGTAACATGTGTGGCATTGTGATGTGTGATGACACTGCACATTTTAGAGTGGCCTTTTATTGTGACGATCCCAAGGTACACCTGTGCAGTAACGATGCTGTCTAGTCAGCATCCTGATATGCCACATCTGAGGATGGATTATCTTGGAAAAAGAGAAGTGTTCACTAACACAACATTTGCAACCAAAATTTGAGAGAAACACATTGAGTGCATAAAAACTCTTAGATCTCAAACTTAAATCTGTGCAAAATGGAATCAAATTTTAAAAAAGTGGCATTTCAACCTTTGTTCAGTGTTTATGAGACAGGTACTATTGTTTAGCATGTATAATGTCTTAAGCACACAAAATCAGTGTACACTGCAATCCATACTTCAGTCTTGTTACTTCATAAAAATGTCAACAAACCACATTGTACAATATGTAGATCTGAGACTTATGCCAATCCATTTCTGTTGCCTCTTGATCTTTTATGTAGGCCATTAAGGCATGCAACCTGTTATCCCTATACGGTGTTTAAGAACATTAAGCAGTTGAAAATGCATTCTCACCCCTCTAGAAGGCGAAATACAGCACAGCAGTCTTGGCTCAGGCCTCTCACTTTGAGGGCTTTATCTAGACTCTCATAGACAGTCTGTCCTCGGCGAACATTCACCTGAAAACAGAAAACTTACTTTGAACGAATGTGACTTTGAAATGACATCCATTCGTCAGGTATGTACAGGTAACAAGGAAGTACACCAGAAGTACTGATAAGCAAAAATCTCAGCTACACTACAGACTTTGATACTGTGACAGAACTTCTGGCAGACTAGAACTCAGTCCACAGTACAGATCACTTGTTCCCCAAATAATATTGCTGCATTCCTATTTTAACCACAATAAAGATCGTATGACAGCATTGTGGGATGTCATCTAACCACAGCTGCTGGTTCCATGATTATGTTACCGCACAAGATGTCCCAATTATGTGACTTTCTGACATAGTGACACAAAACAAATTTGGTACATAGTGTTGTATGCCTGTTCATTTTATATAAAAAAAAAGCCAAGTAGAGAAACTGGAAGTCTGCAATATTACAGCAAATGTCACAAAACAAACAAAGTTTAACTGAAAGGCATGGATGAAAGGCATGGAAAGTGGACATGTAGGCTATGCAAGACTTGCTGAGCACAGACACATGGCTTGCTGTTTTACAGTTTAAGAGTATAACAATAGGAGCACACTGTCCTCCATTCAATTTTAACTACAATGCACAATCATCGTTATCACTAATGTTCCAATTTAGCACTTGACAGGACAATTAAACAACTATTTTCAGAATATGAAAACAAGACGTGTCTGATAGGAATAATAAATCAAATAAACATCAGTGGCAGGCACCCTCTGTGAAATCTGATACCAACCGTCCACTAGCTTACTCGTCAACTTAGTTTGAAAGGTGTGAGTGATAACACTTACAACCAAAAGTACTGGCATCACTTTCACAGAGGTGGTAATAGTCAGCAATCACTCATTAATCTAGATACAGCATACTTATATTTATATTAGCCATATGTAAAAAATACAATTTTCTGCTGGATTACTGTCTGATAAAGGACAGTACAGAGCCAATCATCTCACCACTGTCCTCTGTTTGTTGGGGAGGTAGACTCGGATGGTGCCCCCACCTCGGGGTACATCCTCCGGACTAGTCTCCCCGGAGGAGGAGTAGGAGGAGGAGGTGGAGGACATGATGAGAGGCAGGAAGAGCTGGGACACGCAGCACTTAGACACCACAACCTCAGGAGAGCTTCATGCACAGTGGGATCCAGAAGAGTTAGCCCTTTATTTGGAGCCTGCAAAAACATGGACATATTTCAGCATGGAGACAATATATCACCTGTGTAAATAAGTGATCTTATTATTGGAAAAAAGGGCATTTTCTGTTCTACATAATGGATATGATGGGTTGCGGGCGTAGATGCCTCTCCTAAGAAATCAGCTGTAAGAATCCAACACAATGCACCCCTGACACTGTACATGAATACAAAACAAAAATAATAAGCAAGAAAATTAGGAATATAATGTCACAAAAGATGTGCAGCCCATGCAAACAAGCAAAGCTGGACAAATCTAACGTTGGGCTATCCATATCCCAAAAAAAAAAAAAAGAGCATGAATCATGACAATTTAGTAGTCACCCAACAATGTTAATTATGCAAATGCTAAATAATAAATAAATACAACTTATGATAAAAACAGTAGAGCACTCCGATTAATGACAGATTTTAATTTCTCCTCGCTGTGGAATTACACAGCATGGAGTACATGGAGGGGGTGAGGACGCAAAACATCTCTAACTTCTCAACACTGCCCTGATTTTGTGGCAAGAAGGCGATGCCAAACTACTAAAAATGCTGACAGCACAGCAAAAACAAGAAACACTAGTGTACCGGATAACAATCAGAACGGACACTTAAAGATCTTTACTTTCTAATGTGATTGAAAATACTATGTTTGTTTGGTGGATACATTCACATAACCCAAATAAACCCTAAAGACTTGTGAAATACTCTCAGTCATTATCACATAAGTAAAAACTCTTGTTGTTGACGAGGAAAACAATTGACTGCCTACGTTTTTCTTAATTAAATCAGGCGATACAGGAGAGAATGGCACAAAAACGGTCTTAATGTTAACGCTACTCCTGAGCAATTTACCAACGCGAACGGCAACGACGTTCACAATTAAGATTACGAAACAGAACAAATATTAACTTACCTTAGATGATGTAACATTAACCAGGCACGTGCCAGCCAGAGCTTTAAATTAATGCAGTAATTAAATGCTGACAGCCAAAGTTGCAAACTTGCTAACAAGCATGCTAACGCTAGCTAACGTTAGCCGTTTAGCTTAGCATGGGATTTGCCTGCGATGCAATGACATTTTGAGTTTTGGGAGGCCATGTTTCTCTCGGGGCGGCAGTTAAACGACTTAAACTAACTTTTAAAGGTGGGTTAATACGAAGTGGATAAAGGGTAAAGTAATGCCAATAAAATGCTAACGATACAAAGTTATCACAGCGTTTGTAAATTCCTCTCAGCTTGATTTGAAGCGGTGCGAGCTAGCTGGCTAAATGCTGACTGGAGTAGGAGAGGAGATTATCTGGCTAACTCTGAAGCTAATTTAGCTGAACGTTACTTTACTGTGTAGGGCTTTTACGCTACCTCTAGCCTGCTAACATTAGCTAATTTGGAGAAGGGGGAGGGGGGTTACCATCTCGTCAGCTTATTGGCTACTTCTGGTGTCTTCCCAAAATACACAGCAGTCTCTTACTCAATTGACATGCCTATAAACAGCAGTTGCCGCTTTACATTTGTCAGCATACCAACAAAACCTCCTTCTGTAAACGTGTTTAATACAGTTTGGTTAAAAGTTATACGCTTACCTGAAGCAGCCATCTTGAATTCTCTCAATCTGAAGTCGGATCTGTCAAGAACTTCGGGGAAAGCGGAAAACCTCTGAAATGCTCCGTCTTCATTGGTTGACTCTCGGAGCTGGGAAAAGCACGCCACACAGGGTAATGCCCAGTGGGTGGCGGCAATTCACTGTCATGTTAGTGCTGCCATTAAATTTAAAAAAAAAAAAAAAAAAAAAAAACTAACTCCTGATGCAACTCAGTATTCTCAGTAGACGTTATGATTACAACAGTGAATATGGTGAATAATCTTAATGACAAATAGGCTAATGACAATATTTTGCTTTACAAAATAAGATTAGATATGCCCTTATTGTATTATTATTATTGTTATTATTATTATTGTTATTGTTATTGTCGAACATTTGTAGAACATAAAAGAACATAGGCCTACAACATCTCTGGAGGATGTTCCTTACATAAAAATACAAGTTAATATAGCCTATTAAAGCCGCAGGCATACACATTTTGACAAAATGGAGCAAAAATATCAAGATCCAAAACAAGGATCATAATTCAAAACACCAAAAGCTGAGAAACAATCAGAGTTGGGTATAACGCCTTACAAAGTAACGCGTTAGAGTACTTTGATTAGTTTTTGCAGTAACGAGTAACCTAAGGCGTTAGTTTGCTGTTTGAGTAATCAAATACTTAAGTACATTTTCAAACAAGACATCAGTTACTTCCGTTACTTTTAGAACGCTGGTCCTTCAGCTCCGAAACAGCAACGGCTGTCGTTTGGTTCTAATAACGGAGATAATGTTAAACCTATCAGTCTGAAAGAAGCCACGGAGCTTGTGGCTCACTACGTGGTCGGAGAAATGCTGCCGTTGTCTACGGTGGAGTCTAAATAGGTGGAGTACATCCCTAGAGGAAATATTAAAACGCTGGGGTGTTGTTGTCATACAGTAGTCTACGGCAGCAGATCGTTCTGTGTTTCTACTGGTCAAAGTGACGGCTGTGATGGGAGAATTGGATCTCAGTGAAGGGCAAGTGGTCCATAACTTTAATTTTGGACACAAAAACATGTAGGCTTAGCGCCCTGTGGTCCATTGTCCAATAGGAAATGTAGAATACTCAAAATTAAAAGTGCTTGAGTTACTTTTCTCAGGGAGTAACGCAGTAAAGTAACTGGTTACTTTTTTAAGTAACGCAGTCACGGACTTTGATCACTTTTAAAGTAACCCTTACCCAACACTGGAAACAATAGACAGACACAGGGCAAAAAACCAACAACAACAACAAAAAAAAAAAACAGAAAAAAACAAAAGTCTCACCACAGGAGGCACAGGGCTCGACCTCGAATTTAAACCTTTTCTTGATAAACACTGCTGGTGGATAATTTGTATGAATTGCGTTTAAAGAGTTTCTTTAACTTTTTGGGAAGATACATACCTTTACAGGTAGGCCTAATTGTTCCAGCACAGCAACAGCAATAGATAGAAAAAGTAGTCCATAAAAAATAAATGAATAAAAATAGAACAAAATACAACAGAGAATACTAACATTATACAAGTTAATTAATGTTGAGGCTGGTAAAGACTGGGGGTAATTTTAACTCCTTTACCCGATAGGCTACTTTATGAATTTTCCTCCTTGGGATCAATAAAGTTTTATATTAATCTCTAATACTACACCATCATTCATTTAAGATAAGATAAGATAAGATAAGATACAGCTTTATTGATCCCACAATTGAGAAATGCCAGTGTTACAGCAGTCAAGGGGAAAGAGTCAGATTAAAGCTTTCAGTATTTAAAAACTTAAAAAAAATTTGGCATGCAAAAAAGTACAAAAAATACAAGAAACAGCAGTAAGTAATAATAATAACAATAATGAGCAGTGGATAAAAAGTGAGCAATGGATTAAACTGAGCATATTTAGTGCAAAATGAATATTGTATGTGCAAATAAACAACAACAAGGGGGACAGCAATGCTTATAGTGGTGTTTATAAGGTGTCCATAGTGTCCCTAAAGTGTCCATGGTGCAGTTCATTGTGAGCAGTGCTGGCTATGTAGTCTGACAGCAGACAGGAAGGACCTGCGATAGCGTTCCTGCACACACTCTTGACTATGTTTTATTATGCTATTAATCTGAATCTGCAAAATAAGTAGCCTATTTTGGATAGCCTATATGGAGTGGATTAAAAACTACTATTTGCCTCTGAAATGTTGTGGACTAGTAGTATTAGCTCAAAAATAGAAATAGTCAAGTAGGCTACAAATAACTCAAAATTGTACATGGCGACAGTACTACTACATGAAATGTAGGCCATTGGGTTATTTTCCACATTCCCCAGTGGCTCAGTATCAGTTTTCTTCCTTTATTCATGATCAGGGTGTTGATGGCATGTTGATGCGCAAAGTTGCAGCGGCTCGTAGCTCTCCTACATGTTTGATACAGCCTATTTTTGACACTATTTATTTCTGATTTTATGAATGATTGTTTTGTCTGTTTTTTTTTTACTTGCTTATTTTGATTATTAGTTGGCACCTGCTAAGATGTAGCACTCCCAATCTCGTTGTTGTTTGTACAATGACAATAAAGGCTTTTTATTCTATTCTATTCATACTTCCGTACTGTCAGCAACACACGTTGATACAGCAGGAGGCGGTATACACATATAACATGTAAAGCCGGCTTCCGTGCCGGTCGCTTTAAACTAAAGAAGAAGAGCGATATCCCAGCATGCACCACTGCCGCTGTGTCCGACGTTACCAAACAAAACAGCTTGTATACAGTAACTGATTTTTCCGGCAGTGAGTCACATAGAGACAGCGGGCATATACTGCGTCTCCTTCTCCCTCTCCAGGATGAGCTCCATGCGGACCCTCTTGAGCTCCGGTGCGATGGTCGCTGCGCTGGGGCTCGGCTATGGGATGTGGTCCATTATATCTCCAGGAGAGGACAGGCGGAGAGAGCTCGTCAAGGTGAGTCAGCTGAGTGACATCCAGTGTACACACAAACTAAGTGCTTACAAAACTTAGACAAATTATCTAAAGATACTGAAGGTTGTTAGTGCAGACCCAGTTTGTGTCTCAAAAGCGACTGTCGTTTTAATTCCCTAAAAGCTCGCATGAGTTTATGGTTTGCTCCCATTAATATAGCATCTACAGTACAGGCCAAAAGTTTGGACACACCTTCTCATTCAATGCGTTTTCTTTATTTTCATGACTATTTACATTGTAGATTCTCACTGAAGGCATCAAAACTATGAATGAACAAATGTGGAGTTATGTACTTAACAAAAAAAGGTGAAATAACTGAAAACATGTTTTATATTCTAGTTTCTTCAAAATAGCCACCCTTTGCTCTGATTACTGCTTTGCACACTCTTGGCATTCTCTCCATGAGCTTCAAGAGGTAGTCACCTGAAATGGTTTCCACTTCACAGGTGTGCCTTATCAGGGTTAATTAGTGGAATTTCTTGCATTATCAATGGGGTTGGGACCATCAGTTGTGTTGTGCAGAAGTCAGGTTAATACACAGCCGACAGCCCTATTGGACAACTGTTAAAATTCATATTATGGCAAGAACCAATCAGCTAACTAAAGAAAAACGAGTGGCCATCATTACTTTAAGAAATGAAGGTCAGTCAGTCCGGAAAATTGCAATGTGTCCCCAAGTGGAGTCGCAAAAACCATCAAGCGCTACAACGAAACTGGCACACATGAGGACCGACCCAGGAAAGGAAGACCAAGAGTCACCTCTGCTTCTGAGGATAAGTTCATCCGAGTCACCAGCCTCAAAAATCGCAAGTTAACAGCAGCTCAGATCAGAGACCAGATGAATGCCACACAGAGTTCTAGCAGCAGACCCATCTCTAGAACAACTGTTAAGAGGAGACTGCGCGAATCAGGCCTTCATGGTCAAATAGCTGCTAGGAAACCACTGCTAAGACCACTGAGATTTGTTTGGGCCAAGAAACACAAGGAATGGACATTAGACCAGTGGAAATCTGTGCTTTGGTCTGATGAGTCCAAATTTGAGATCTTTGGTTCCAACCGCCGTGTCTTTGTGAGAGGCATGAAAAGGTGAACGGATGGATTCCACATGCCTGGTTCCCACTGTGAAGCATGGAGGAGGAGGTGTGATGGTGTGGGGGTGTTTTGCTGGTGACACTGTTGGGGATTTATTCAAAATTGAAGGCACACTGAACCAGCATGGCTACCACAGCATCCTGCAGCGACATGCCATCCCATCCGGTTTGCGTTTAGTTGGACGATCATTTATTTTTCAACAGGACAATGACCCCAAACACACCTCCAGGCTGTGTAAGGGCTATTTGACCAAGAAGGAGAGTGATGGAGTGCTGCGGCAGATGACCTGGCCTCCACAGTCACCGGACCTGAACCCAATCGAGATGGTTTGGGGCGAGCTGGACCGCAGAGTGAAGGCAAAGGGGCCAACAAGTGCTAAACACCTCTGGGAACTCCTTCAAGACTGTTGGAAAACCATTTCAGGTGACTACCTCTTGAAGCTCATGGAGAGAATGCCAAGAGTGTGCAAAGCAGTAATCAGAGCAAAGGGTGGCTATTTTGAAGAAACTAGAATATAAAACATGTTTTCAGTTATTTCACCTTTTTTTGTTAAGTACATAACTCCACATGTGTTCATTCATAGTTTTGATGCCTTCAGTGAGAATCTACAATGTAAATAGTCATGAAAATAAAGAAAACGCATTGAATGAGAAGGTGTGTCCAAACTTTTGGCCTGTACTGTATATATATTACAGTGACATAGGCCTACCTAGGCTTTACGTAAACCTAGGTTATATGTTAAACAATAGAATAGAAGAAGAGAGGACGGAGGGAAAATATATCAGTAGCCCAAATAAATACACAGAGGTGAATTAAGGTTGATTGAGACCGTTCTTGAATTTCATCCCTCAGTAAACGTTCTTGCCATTAAAAAAAAGCCTAATTGATTCATTTCTGTAATACTGAAGGTGTAACCATTTAAGGAGGAAAGGAAGGTTTATCATATTCCAAGGAGGCATGACATAACCTTTTAATTTAAATGACCATACCTAATTTTTTTGTATCATTTGTGTGATTCGGACAGCACATCTTGGTGCAAGCATTTTTATTGCACAATTCATTTCATACTTTGACATATTTTCACATGCACATATTTTTTTGTATCATTATGAAGTAAGACTCCATGCACATTTCTGTTAAACTTCATTGCTGTAGTCTGTCCTCAACTTAAGCAATATAAAGCTGCTTTTCCCCACTGTCAAAACAACCCTCCTGTAATGCTTTCCCACCAAATTTCATTGAACACATTTAATTGATTAAAAAAATAACTGAAGTCAAAAAAAATATTGAATCCATTTAATGGGGTTAAACAAAAACGTTTGACTTTTAAGAAATTGAACATGTTTAATTGAGATTAAGTGCACTATTACAATACAATATATCTGCTGCTATTACTGACTGTTTTTGCACTATTTAACATAGCCTATACTTCTGCTGCTATTTTTCCACATATACAGTATATGGTACACTATTATACATATTTAGATTTTAGTTTTTATAGATTTTATATTTTATATGTTATTTTATTGTTTCTTACTTTTAGTTTAGTAAATGTCTTTATCTGTTGTGCACTTTATTGTTACTTTAGTGTTAGGAAATGTCTTTAACTGTTGTGCTTGTGCATTTTATCCTGTCACTGTGGGATTGAGAGAAATGTCTTCTCGATTCCTCTGTATGTCTGGTACATGTGGAGAAATTGAAAATAAAGCTGACTTTGACTTTGACTTTAGGTTTGGATAGTGTTTTAGTGTAAACTTAGTGCTTTTTGCTAGATAGCTAGTCTAGCCTGCAAAAATGTCCTGAAAAAAACCACCAAGCAAAATCCAGCTAGTCCATAAATATTTTTATGATTGATTATTAGTCTGCACACATGAAGAGGTTGGGAAGCACTAATCTAGATCATACAGAGCAGACACAATGGTGTTGTATTACAAGGTTGATAATTTTCTTTATTAGCAAAGCCTTTTAACACTGTCCCAGTCACTCAAAACCATGCTGTTACCCAAAGTGTGTTTGGGTGAATGGGACAAAATAAAAACAGCTTAATTCCAAAAAAAGAAACAAGATATAAATTCTAAATTTGAAATATACATTTTCACTCATAATGGAGCAGTAGCACATTAGGCTGAGGTAAGGGTTCTTGATGTGTTTGAAGGTCCAAAGTTTCTTAATATTTTTATATAACAACGTATCTCAAGGCAATTGAATCCAATGCAACTGGACTTCGTTTTGTCTTAGAAGACGTTTCACCTCTTATCCAAAAGGCTTCATCAGTTCATGCTTGTCAGACTAAGCTGGAACTAGTCTGACAAACTGGTGTGGAACACCCAGGTATTTAACCTCTGAGGAGGTCTTCACAAGGCCAATGATGGCACTGATTCATTAGTGCTCCAATGGTGTGTCAACGACGGTCTGCAACTGGACTTCGTTTTGTCTTAGAAGACATTTCACCTCTTATCCAAGAGGCTTCATCAGTTCATGCTTGTCAGACTAGGCTGGAACTAGTCTAGCAGGTATTTAACCTCTGAGGAGATCTTCACAAAACCGTCATTGACACACCATTGGAGCACTAACGAATCAGTGACATCATTGGCCTTGTGAAGACTAAGGATAGACCGATACATCGGCCGGCCGATATATCGGGCCAATATTTGAGTTTTTTACTTGTATCGGCATCGGCCGATACGCGTGTGAGTTCGCGGATTTATTTTTCCCTGGCACTTTTTTTCATTTGAAAGTATGTGGTTAAGTTGAACAAAGCTGTTGAATCCTACTGTGTACAGTAGTTGTTGTTTTATTTATGCTTCAGCTTAAATATTTGTTTATTTTATAAAGACATTACTGGAAGATTTAAGAGCACTGAACTCTTTTTTTTATTTGAATGTATAATAATAATAATAATATTCTACCTGTTCTAACTCAACTTTCCATCTTGTTTTAGTATTTTTTACTGTTCAATAAATGTTTCTTATTTTAAACTTGAGACCTGTAATATTAGTTATCATTGTATCATTTTTTTTTATGTAAATTGAGGGAGCAAAAGCAGTATCGGCCCCAAATATCGGCTCAAGAAAATCGGCAGTCCATAATCGGTCATTGGCTAAGGGTGATGGAAAAAAAATCGGTATCGGCATCGGCCCTAAAAAATCCATATCGGTCTATCCCCAGTGAAGACCTCCCCAGAGGTAAATACCTGGGTGTTCCACACCAGCTTGTCAGACTAGTTCCAGCCTAGTCTGACAAGCATGAACTGATGAAGCCTCTTGGATAAGAGGTGAAACGTCTTCTAAGACAAAACGAAGTCCAGTTGCATTGGATTCAATTGCCCTGAGATACGTTGTTATGTAAAAATATTAAGAAGCTTTGGACCTTCAAACACATCAAGAACCCCTACCTCAGCCTGACAACATGCTCAGGTAAAATGGGACAGTCATGTTTGTATTTTGTGAAATGGCTAAATCCATCTATCAGTTTAGTCATTAATTCATTAAATCATTTATGTTCCCTAACTAGGTTAATCGTGGCTTCATTAATCAGTCGTGAAGAATTTGATGTTAATTTAAAATACTGTCCATCTTTTTTGCCCTACTGTCTCTTTTCTTTTGCTTCCCATTTTCTGTAAGTACTGTTAATATCTGTAATATGACAAGGTGGCACACAGTAGAATAAGTTATGATTCTATGGTATCTGGTCTTCTAAAAACATGCTGGTTGCATTTCAGAAAAATGCCCAATTTTTTTGTCCCATTTTACCTGAATGCATTAACTACTCACTCAAAACCCTTTCCCATAAAAATTAAAGTGTATTATGAAAATATTTAAGTCAAACACCTATTAAAATGCTACATCCTACAACTGTTTCCATTATTGTATCCTTATTGTTTTAGCCACAGCACTCAAAAGAGAAAATCACATGCATTATGACTTAACTGTTGGGTTCTGGAACCAGTGATTTTTTTTTTTTTTTTAATGTTTGCTCTGCCCAGCCTAATTATCTCAGAATCAAAATGATTCTTTCACATAAAGCACATTTGTAGCAACAGTGCAATAACACGTTCAGTGATTGCCTGTTAATATTTTAAAAGGCCAAGATGTAAAACCTTATTTGTCCCATTTTACCTTATGTACAAATTACCTGATCTCACCCCATATAGCTTAGGGATTGTAAGATACTTTCTATTTTTGAAAGGAAATAAGCTAAAGCAAACTACGCCAGGAATTAGAGACTTTGGGTTGGTGGATATGAAATGTTTCCATCAAAATATAAAAAAATGACAATGTACCAATGTAGGTCTACAGAAAAATTGCTATTTTTATGGTGATGTCTTGAATAGGATGTCCTATACATTCGAAGAACAAAATTAAAACATACCAAATCAAAATAAAAAATTAGCTTGAAATAAAATAGTTGAACAACTGCAAAAAGGTTTGAACAAACTTACAAGAGGCATTAGGTTGTTCAGTTTCAAAAAATACCTCTGCCTCCACACTAGCTTAAAAAATGAGCGTGCCACAGTCTGTTAACAGCAGTAGTGCTGGCCTCAAATTATTTCCAATTATTTCTGCGGGATGGTGTGGCCATCATCTC
Source organism: Epinephelus fuscoguttatus (assembly GCF_011397635.1). Classification (NCBI taxonomy): domain Eukaryota; kingdom Metazoa; phylum Chordata; class Actinopteri; order Perciformes; family Serranidae; genus Epinephelus; species Epinephelus fuscoguttatus. The sequence continues at coordinate 5,438,824 of NC_064757.1, forward strand.
CCCCAGCCACACCCTGGGAGCACCACTGATGGAGTCTCCTTGCCATGAAGCCTCTTTTACTTGTTTGAGTAAATGCCACAATTTGTCTCTGGCAGCTTTATCTTTGGGACAAAAAGCTTCAATGAGGTCTAATGTGTTTAAATAGAGAGCCTTGGACTTTCTTTCCCTTCATATCAAATCATGGCACATGGAAAAAAGCACAATATGGAATGATGTGAGCCATCTCTTCTCCCCGGTCCCAGTCAATGGAAGACGATACCATTTCTCATTTGGTATGGATTTATGGACCCACCTCTCTTGATGATGAAGATGTCGGTTATGTCCTCACAGTTCTCAGGGGGTGTAACTTGAGTAACTCTATCTGTTGAAGGTCGGCGACACTTGTCTTCAGGTTTTTTTTCCTCAGCTCTTCCCCTCTCAACTGTCTAATCCAGATGAGGCACCTTGGTTTTTCTGGTCACTGACATCAATAATGAGCTGGTTGACTATAGGTGAAGGGGAGAACATTGCTTCAGAGGTGGAAAATGTCACTTTCTTTTCAATGGCAGCAGGGTTGGAAATGACTTTTCTGGTCCACCTGCAGAACATCTGTGCATCACTGAATGTTAACTGTAGTTTGATTGTACATGTGGAGAGGCTGTGGGCTGTTACGTCACATTGTTATCTCTGGAATGCTGAAGAAAAATTTCCCCTGAAGGAGACAATAAAAGCTAATCTAATCTCTGAATCTGAATCCGCTTTGATGGCCAAGTAAGCGTGTACACTGTACACTGTAGGCTACATAGAAGTTGACTGAGGTTTCTGTTGCTCTCAGCATACAGACATAGACATACACATACAGTTAAAACGAATGTACAATTATTAGCATTGATAGTTGCTTTATATACATGAGGCAGGTGGATATAACAATATGTGTATACAGTGATGCTTATATATTGATAGTGATGATATTAAAAAAAATAAAGAACAGCTAGTATTTAATATAATTGTTAAGTGGATGCTCGGTGTTACAGGGCTGTTGTAGAGGGATTGTTCCTGTCTCTATGGACTTAAGAGTTCATCAGAGTGATGGCCTGTGGAAAAAAACTGTTCTTGTGTCTGGTTGTTTGACATTGTGTCTCTGGGTTCAGAAGATCAAGGTCACTATCTCAAGAATGGCTTGAGGGAATTTCCTCAAATTTTCCGAGCGTCCATTTGGATTCAACAATGAACCAAATAGATTTTGGTGATCAAAGGTCAAGGTCACTATAACCTTGCGTCCATAGCGTGCAATATCTTAATCCCTCAAATATGGCACAAACATCCACTTGGACTTAAGGATGAACTGATTAGAGTTTTTTGGTCAAAGGCCACTGTGACCTTACACCACATGTTTTTGGAAATAATTCAAGAATTCATATGTTAGATATGACAGAAATTCACACAAATGTCTAAAAGGATACAGTGATGAAGTGATGACATTTTATATCCAAAAAGTCAAAGGGGGCCTGTTCTGAAGTCCACTGTCATCTCCACAGGTTTTACAGTGTTCAGCTCTGGGTTGTTTTGACCAAGGGCCAGCTCTTCAACCTCCCATCTGTATGCAGACCAATCACCGCCGCGGATGAGGCTGATGACTGTTGTTTAACAGATGGGTCTCCTTTGTGTTTATATGGAGGGTGAAGAACAGTGGGGGAAAACACACCTCCCTGGGGGGCACCAGTGCTGGACGTGATTTTTCCCAATCTCACCTGTTGCCTCTGGTCTGTCAGGAAGTTTGTGATCATCTGACAGTTGGACAATGGCACAGTGAGCTGGGTGAGTTTGGTCTGGAGGATGTCTGAGATGATGGTGTTGAACACTGAACTCAAGTCCACAAACAGGATCCTTGGATAAGTCCCTGGGGAGCTGAAGTGTTGCAGGATGTAGTGCAATCCCATGTTGACTGCATCATCCATTCACTAACCTGTTGGCCTGGTAGGCAAATTGCAGGGGGTCCTGTGATGTCCTTCAGATGGTACAACACCAGTCTCTCGAAGGATTTCATGACCACAGACACCAGGGTGATGGTTCTGTAGTCAGTTAATCTAAATGCTGTTTTTACAACTGAAATAAAAAAGTGAAATATTTATGCAAATAAGTTATATAATTTGCTTTAGAGACCACGCAATTAACACATAAAAAGTTATTAGGTTAATTTTTATTTATGTGGTGAAATATAGTAATTCATTCTATGTATCTGTCTCTTGCTTTACTGCCTATCAGAATCTGCCTGAAGCAAACCCAATGAGGATGGAAGAGACGAGGAAGAGGAACGCTCTGGTGATGCAGGCGATCAAGGAGGCTGCTGAGACTAACGACAACATTGCAAAAGGCTACGGAGGACCTTCAAAATAGACAGGATAGGCTCTGGGACCTGTGAACAAAGTCCTTGTGCATTGAATGCTGCTGGCATGCAGGAAGGACCTGTTCAAATGAAGCCGGACATTATATTATTCCACAGGGAAATTGTTGTCTAGTTTTCAGCTTTAATGTCTTCATTGTATGTGAACACAATGAACCACTGGATTTTAACATTGTATATTAAATCTCTTCAACACAACCACATCTTTTTAGTCTTATTCTAAGCTCAGTGATGACCAGGCTTGGTTAGGATCAGGTTCTTTATATGTTCACACAGGTAGGTATAAAAGAAAATAGTTGATGTTTAATATTTTTCTATCAACAAATTCCATGAAAGACCAAAGCCAACAGTGAATGTATCTGCTTACAAATATATTGTGTGTATCAGAGCCTGATTTATCTTCTTCCTCTGTGCCACTGAGGTCCACTTTTGTCCAAAAACAATTGAAAACACAAGTGAGCCACAATGTTGCACTGGATGTTGTGACTGACACTGAGGACAGCTGTGGCTCAGAAGACTTAAACAAAACACTCAACTCCTGGTGGTTTTGAAAGTGCCCTGCATGGTAGCTCTGCCACCATCTCTTCATAAAAAACACACTTTTTTAAATCATGTGCTCCACATGGGTATAATTCTATGTCAACAATATTTTGACACTGATGTTAGCAAGGTAAGTAATGCAACGCTACATCAATAGATGGTTGACTACACATTCAGTGTCAAGCTTACAAAGCAAACTGCGATAAAAGGACTACACTGTGATAGCAGACAGTTAGCCTAGCTAAAGAAGTGGCAGTGATGTCATCAGCACCTTTCTGAAAAGTTCTGGGATTTTTAACTAAAAGCGTTCGGAGCAGCCACACAAAAAAGGAGTGCTCTTAAAAAAAGATGCTGGGCACAGCGCATTTTCTCTAGGTGATTGCATGAGGCCACATAAGCTCTCTCCTCACTGGGAACAATTAAAACAAGACTGCTGCTGAGGAAAAATGATTTGGGGACATAGGCCCTAAATCTTTTTAGTGTTAGTGTTTAATGTGAGGATATTTTTGGTAGACCTGCTTTTGAAAGTTAACCTTTACTAATTTTTCTAATTTCACAGTGTAAAAACTTGAGAAATATTTATTTAATTTAATTTAATTTTAGTTCAGTTAAGCAATTTCCCCCGGGATAAATAAAGTTTTATCTTAGTGGAGTTTGAAAGTCAGCTAATAATTTGCTCAGTGTGCTGCTTGAAATCATCTGATTGTGTCTTCAGTTTTCCAGTGGCAGTGTCATTGAGATAATGTTGAAAGCCTTTTGGATGCAGTCCCCTTTTAAGACCACAGTCTTAAGGAAATAAGTACTTCTCTTGGAAGAATTCCAAACGAAGGGGTGAGAGACCATCGTCTTTTGCAGACTACCCTTCTACAACCATCAAGGAGCAAGGATGAAGGGGTGAGAGCCCTTCATCCTGTGAAGATTACAAGCCTTCTCCTGCCTTGAGGCAGCAAGGATGAAGGGATAAGATACCTTATTTATTTATTTACTTTATTTCCTGTTTTTACAGGGACAGCCACAATTAAAAGTAGGCCATTTGCACCACAGTTAGCTAGCAGCTAATTTATATTTTCCCTGGGCGGTAGACTTAAAAACAACAACAGAGCAGCAAATACAATACATAAGACAGCACAGTACATAAAAGCCCATTTATGTTCATTCATTCATTCATCTTCTAACCGCTTCATCCTCTTGAGGGTCGCGGGGGTGCTGGAGCCTATCCCAGCTACATCGGGCGAGAGGCAGGGTACACCCTGGACAGGTTGCCAGACTATCGCAGGGCTGACACATAGAGACAAACAACCATTCACGCTTACATTCACACCTACGGACAATTTAGAGTTATCAATTAACCTAGTCCCCAATCTGCATGTCTTTGGACTGTGGGAGGAAGCCGGAGTGCCCAGAGAGAACCCACGCTGACACGGGGAGAACATGCAAACTCCACACAGAAGGGCTCCCACGCCTGGGATCGAACTGGCAACCCTCTTGCTGTGAGGCGAGAGTGCTAACCACCACACCACCGTGCCGCCCCCATTTGTGTTTAATAATAATAAAAAAATAAGTATAATAAATACAACAAATACAAGACAATAACTGGTCATGACACCTTTTAAACACTGCAAAGCTTCCTCAGTCTAATGTTTGTGGATACTGAAGTCCATTTCCTTTCTACCTCAGCCCAGAAAGCAGACTCACCGAAAGGCTGTTTCTCTGAACTGAGTCACCCCGAGCAGATACTCTGCTCTTACTGCCACTGCTGGGACGGGCCAGGCATTCTCTAACAGAAGAGGGTGTGAGATCATGAATGATTTTAAACATTGGGCACGCATTAGAGTAGAATAAGATGTTATCAAAATTGAGGAAATAATACATTTTTAGGATATTACAATGATGATAATCCCATTGCTTTTTATCTAATACTTGTAGGATTTGCTTATAGAGGCAGTGCACAGTGTGGTCACACCTGCCTGTGACCAGGTTGTTATGCAGTAAAACATTCATTCATTCATCTTCTAACCACTTCATCCTCTTGAGGGTCGCGGGGGGGCTGGAGCCTATCCCAGCTACATCGGGCGAGAGGCAGGGTACACCCTGGACAGGTCGCCAGACTATCGCAGGGCTGACACATAGAGACAAACAACCATTCACGCTCACATTCACACCTACGGACAATTTTAGAGTCACCAATTAACCTAGTCCCCAATCTGCATGTCTTTGGACTGTGGGAGGAAGCCGGAGTGCCCGGAGAGAACCCACGCTGACACGGGGAGAACATGCAAACTCCGCACAGAAGGGCTCCCACGCCCGGGATCGAACCGGCAACCCTCTTGCTGTGAGGCGAGAGTGCTAACCACCACACCACCGTGCAGCCCCTGCAGTAAAACAGATGGTGAAAAATCATAGTGTGTACAGACAACTGAACTGGCACCTAATGCTCTTAAGATTATTCAGATCAAACTGAACATTGCTGATGACCTTACTAACTTTATGTCAATTATAATGTCTAGAGGTGTTAGCTAAACATAATCACGTGCATTTGATGTTGAAGGTAAAAAACACTGATTTGCAGTGTTGCACTCACGTAGTGTGTTTATTTTGAAAGAGAGTGTATGCACATTGTACATTTTCTGTGAAAACGAAAGTGTAATTTGAAAACCGACAATGCATGTCACAGGCTGAAGTTGACAGGGTGTTCCAGAACAGCCAACGCACCCAGGGTACCTTGCATGTCATATTTTGATGTGGAAATTCCATGACCAAACTTTTAATGAGGTTGGAGTGAGAATGTGTTGGGCAGTGTTGCTAAAATCACTTACAAAGCGATGGTATTTGACAACTTCAGAATGAGAATGGGCAGAGGCCTGTACTGTGAAGCAGGGTTTGAAGTTAGCGAGGTAACTTCGGGGTTAACTCCGGGTTTTCAGTACTACGAAGCTGGCTCTCTTTTTACTGGGATAAATTACTGTGGCAACTTGTGCTGAACACCTAACCTGATTCAGAGCAGATCAACTTCAGTGTATCAGATCACAGCCTGTTATCGCCCCAACCTCTGACCAATCAGATCTCAAAAGAAAAAAGTATCGATGAACGAAAGTCCAGAGTGACAGGTAAAAAAAAGAGCCTATATGCTGTTATAGGTCAGTAAATCATTTAATTGTCCCAGGGCTCTGTCCACACTGGTTTTAAAACAGAGCCTCTAACTAACGGAGAGATCATTTACAACACTAAACACATGATTTTAGCACTATTTGAAATTATGCAAAGTTTATTTTAGTCTGCAATGAGAGTGCTGCTACTCTTACACTATGATTCCACCACTGCAGCTCAAAATAACATGAGACACTTACTTGATGAGAATTAGGATAAAACAAATATTTTATTAGTACAATAATCCACACACTGTTGACTGGCTCCTGTTATTATAAATGCCACGTTTCGGTCAGATAGACCTCATTCGTCATTAACTACTTTTCAACTCTTTACTTCAGTAGCAGAAACAGTCTGGTGTTACTTTAAAGTGTAAAGACAGTAGTATTACCATCGTCCAACTAAACAGCAAAAAAATACTCCATACTAATGACACATAGGCCTATAGCTCAGTGATACCTACATTTAATTTGAGTCTCGGATGACAGGGAATTTTTGGATAGTGTTTTCAATGATTCTAGAATGTCGTTGACATCCCACGCCACCGTCATTTTACTGTCTCGAATTGGCAGGTATTTTCGGAACCGTTAATCTCATATCTTATAAAGCAGTCTACTTCATTCATGGTTCTAATGATGTCCCTTGTAATGAACACCCCTCGCCTCTTTCAGGTGAATGTGCTCGTGGCTGGATAGGAAAACCCAGAGCTGACTGAACGGGCTGATAACCAGCTTTGTAGTACCGGTTATCCACACAACCAATGTAAGGGTTAGTCAAACCAGATGACAAGAAGATATCCTGGGTAAGTTGAACTGGCTTCATAGTACAGGCCTCTGGTGTGTAAAATTGGTTTACACTGTCAGAAATTCTGTCAAGAATTTAAAAAACTTTGAATGATGAAAATGCATCTGCAAGTCATTGTGTGTTTGTCAGAAGCCTTGTTTAAATCTTAGAGTGGGCACATGAATACCTTCTGTGACTGAAATAATCATCATTGAGAACAAAGTGATTCTACTTTTATTAGTTAAGCTCAAAGATAGCTGGCCACCCCACTAGTCTCACTTTGTGATTAGGTGCCAAGCCAACATGTACTCTGTAACAACCTGCAATATGGCAAATGATACAGATGAGGTCTGCTGACTCTTTCCTGCCAGCAGGTGTAAAACTGGACCCCAGACTTAAGCTTTTATATGCTGTTGGTTTCAGGTGGTAGCAAGAGGAGGTTGAAAAACTTAACGCAGAAACAGAAGAGAACGTGAAGTGAGCAGAGGAGACGCAAAGACCAAAGAGAGAGAGGATGGAAAAAGAGGAAGAAGAAGACTAATAATTGTTCTGAGGATCGTGGCAACTCAACCCCCCTAATTTCTTAAAGAAAATGTGATCAGGCATTGCCTATCTTTAGGATAGGCACATGTTCAGAGGGCCTGTAAAAGAAAAGGAACAAATTAAGAAAAAAAGTAAACAAAACCCTGTTTTCATCAGGCAAGATACTTCAGTTTCTTCTGAGTCTATGTCTAGCAAACAAATACTTAAAACATGGCCCTGTGTATTAACTGAGAACCAACTGTGACAGTGACAGACTGAGAGAAGTGCGGGGGTCATACCTTCGCCCGAACTATGAGTCTTTACTGCCCTCCAGTGGCAACAGGGGGAACTGCAGCACACCATCGGTCAAACTCGTCAAAGGTTTAGCCATTGCCCCATAAATACTTTATTAATAATAATATCAGAGAGGGTTCCTTTAGAATCATACACAGGTTTTTCCCTGCAAAATTTCCTGAATAAAATTAAGGATGTTATAGATCTTCTTTTTGCTAAACTCTTCCAGAAACTGTGCCTCGTCTTTTCTGGCATTGTCAGTACTCTGGAAAAATATAGAAATATGTTTCCAAATTTATGACTAATTTTTGTGTACTTTATTTTATGAGCATGTTATATTCAGATTCTTTGCCTATGACAGGAAATTTGAGGAAAAGGCATATAGCAAAAATCTATTGATTGATCTTACCAAAGTTTACATCTGTAAGTGTGAGTTTGCAAACCAAAGATTTTGAAATTTATATAAATACTATTAAATCATGCTCTAATAAAAAAGGCCATGACATGAAAACATGGATGCTTCACACACATCATCCCCCCAACAGCACAGAAGATCTATACAATCAGCACAGTTTCAGGATTAATGTCTCCCCTTCTGTTCTGAGATATGATGTTGAGTAATGGCCAGGAAAGTGTTTTTATATAACATTATGATGTCACAGTGAAGTTGACCTTTGACCTTGTGGATATAAAATGTCATCACGTCATCATTTTATCCTATTAGACATTTGTGTGAAGTTTTGTCAGATAGGAACATATGAATTCCTGGGTCGTGGCCAAAACATGTTTTGTGAGGTCACACTGACCTTGACCTTTGACAAATAAATTTTAATCAGTTCATCTTTGAGTCCAAGGGAACGTTTCTGCCAAATTCAAAGAAAATTCCTTAAAGTGTTCTAAAGATATGGCATTCATGAAAATGAGACAGATGAGGTCACAACAACCTTGACCTTTGACCTATGACCACCAAAATCTAAACAGTTCATCTTTGAGTATGATGGAATGTTTGTGCCACATTTGAAGAAATTCCCTCAAAGCATTCTCATTCATGAGAATGGGACAGATGGATGGACATCTTAGTGTACCTAAAATGCAAATCCAGTATTCATATTCACAGAAAAAAAAACTGGAACCACAAACATCTGTTTAAATGATTTTTTTTTATAAAAGATAAATGTTTACAAATGTTTTTCATTTATTTATAAATGAATTAAACATATTTACAGCTATTTTTTTTTAATTTGTGGAATCGGCTTGTGTATTTGCATATCTCTCTTTATATTTGCACAACAGAGGCTGAACAATGTACAGCTGTAGACAGGGGCAGTAACAAAACGTATCTTAGACACCTAAAAAACAGTCCCACTTAAATAAAAACAGAATCAGCTAAGTGTACACTATATTTAAAATATTTTCACTGCTTTACTCTAATGTCAGACAGCGATTTCCAACGGGAAAAATAAGCTGTTGTGCTGCTCTCTTCAAAGCAAGACTCTATTGAGAAAAACAGTGATTTAACATGGCTGAACACAGGAGCTGCCAGTCTAACTGCCTCAATCAGTTATTATGTTAATGTTATTATGTGACTTTGGATTAGTTGGGATTCACCAAAGTTTCAAGACTACCAGTTCAGTTGTTTTCACTGATTCATACATCATCCTGCGAAACTATTCTTCCTAGTTTATACCCTTATAAGACACATGACTGGTCACCACCAAAGCCTTGAGTGTCTATTCTGCGGCTACCAGCCAATCAGATGGAGAGTAGGGCGGCTGGGGGCGGGTCATACCGTTGACATCTTTAGGAGGAAAAAAATAAATAAAAAATTGGCGCACCGGGAAGTCAGTCAGCTTTCCGGTTCCTGTCAAGAGATCCGCTCCGCCACACCACATCATGTAAGCATTAACAGTCTGAAAGGAACACGTTAAAACGTGTTTTTGCGAACTTGTTTATTTTAATAGAAGAACAGTCGGTGTTATTACAGTGCACCGACTAAAGGAAGTTAATTTCATCTCCATAACGACACTGCATACATGTGCAGCGGAGCTTCAGTTTTGCTAACGTTAGCTGCCGTGGCTAAACTGGCCAGATAACGTTTAGCTTGCTAGCAATTTCCATTCCTGTGTACAAGCAGTCTAATCAGAGTGAAACCGCTCGACCCAACGCGTCCTCATCCTGTGTCAGTGCAGTAGCTAGATGAGATGTTATTGCAAGTTGAACGTAGCAAAAATATCAGCGGAATTCAGTTTGAAGCGTTGAAACGCATCATTACATGAACCTAAATAAGCTGCGCAGCCCATGGTACCCTACAGGCCCTTTAGCAACACTTATCCTCAGACTCCTCTGACCATCTGGATGACAAAAATATTTAACCCTCTTATTTTCTTGTAAAAATTGAATCCATAAAACCAACAAAAATTAATAAATACTTTGTTAAGCCCTTTGGTGATGAAGTCACGTGTTGTTCCCACAGAATGTCATTATTTTAAATAACCAGTACCTGTTATAATTTACAAATTTCATTTAGTTTTATTATATTTTTTGGTATATAGACACTCATTTATATGTATTCTAACATAATAATCAAATGTTTATGTGAAACCCATGTCCAGCTCTGTTGTCCTGGTTTTAGCTGTCTGTAAATAAATAAATAAATAAATAAATAAATAAATGTCACATTCCTTGCATACATGTGCACATGCTTGTATTACATAGCTGATAATGTTTCTGTAATTTCCAGTTGCTAAAATGCTGGCTGTAATCATTTCTGCTTTCCATGCTGGCTGTAAATGGATGCAGATGGATGAGGATCAGATCTGTAAAATGGAAACTCTGCCATAAATTCTGTACAGTTCATACAGACAGAAAAATGTCATCAGCTTTTAGGATCTGATTTAAAAGAGCCTTCAGTCCATAATAAGCCGCTCCATGCATATGTCTCTGGAAACATTGTTTTTATGTTTATGTTGTGTTATGAAGTAGAGTTTTGATGTTTGATCCCTGTATTGACAGAATGCCAAAATCAAAGGAAGTGCTGTCCTCCACATCTGGAAGTGACTCCGACAGTGAAGTAGAGACTAAGGTTTGTGTTTTAATTCTAAGTTTGATTATTTTATCCATGTACTTTTATACATCTTAGCTTTAAAAATGAGGCACTGAAAGCAGATCTCACTCTGAATTAGACAATGTTTGGTATGGGGCTGTACATGACTCAGAATTGTACCTACCTACAGAAATGTACCTTTTTGTCCATATAGATTTTGAAAGTCTGAATGGGGTTGAGCATTATATTCAGTGTGACAGTGACTAGGGATGGGCAGTATGGCCCTAAAACAATATGAAGATATTTCAATTTTCTTGGTGATATGACAAATTAGTACAAAAAGTTATACAGTTTTACAAAAGTTTTTATTAATTTAAGAACATAGAATTGCTACAAAACAAGTGATAGAGTTTCACATGTTTGCCTTCAAATATTCAGTGAAAACTAAACAAAAAAACACTAACAAAATAAAATCTACAAAAAATTACACATTTAGACAGCTCCCAAATACAAAAAGTACAGCAGGATCTTAATATATAAATTAACGGGTGATTTCCTTCTCTTTAAGCAAAATCCTAAATGATTGATTTGTTTTTTTCCCACCTGGACCTTTATGCTCTGCCATTTCTCCTGTAATCATCATGCTGTAACCTGTGACAGGCTGTTATGCTACAATAACTATTGCACATTCACATATATGTAGTTTTTTTATTGAGCCTGAGCTGCACATAGGTTTACATTACCATGGTTTATGACCAAATCAGGTGACGACACGACTCCTGTGTGCACATGGCCTGAAAGGAGAGGAAGAGATGCTGTACTGCTGGCTGTGGAGTCGCTGAATGAATTCCTTCTGCAGGGAGGGTAACTTGTGGTTACTCGCAAAAAGAGTCGTAAGAAGTCTGGGGCTGTTCATAAAACATTCAGGACACCCAGGCCTGACGATACCACAGTTTATTCCACACAAATGAAGCTGCTTCTCTTTTTGGAACTGCCGTGAAGTTAGGGCTGGGCGGTATGACAAAATTTTCATATCACGGTTTTAAGAAAAAATCATATCAGTTTCACGGTATTTTGCTCAGGTTCGGCCAACTTGACATGCTGCTGTGTTGTGCTATGGCCTGTTCAAATGCCGGAATTTGTTATTTACCTGACAACGCCTGAACGCAACACACGCTCTGCTCCATTCATTTGGGCTCCACTGACTGCGTAGGGAAGCAACACGTAGAGAAGCCAGCGGGGTTGTTTACCGTTTGCCGAGCCGAGAGGCTGCATGTAGGCTGCATGAAATGTTAAAGCATTTTCCACCTAAGTTATTACATATGTTTGAGTTATCTACAAGTTTACTGTACTGTTTGTCATCTACTCGCTTTCAAATGTCCGCCACGGACATTTACACAATGTCACGGATAAACATTGGTAAATGCATGAAAAAAAATCATCACATATCATCTCTGATAATGGTTTATTCATTTAAAAACACATTGTGCTCGTTTAGCACACTATTTCATATAGTTTTTATCTGCTGGAGGGTCGCGTAGGGGAGCGTAGCGCCACAAAAATAGAAGAGCCGTGTAAAATAGAGAGTTGTCGCGCGACAGACGGGGGTTGTCTTGCCGCTCCCGTTGCCGGTGGAGCCGCTGATTAACAGGGGGGCGAGGTGCTACGAGACTCGCGCTGCAGACGTGTCGCGCCACTGACGTGCCCGGTGGAGCCCGGCCGCCTCGGAGTCGGGACTGGTCGTCTTCGGTCAGGAAAATGCGGCCGAGCCGTGCTCTAGTGTGCTTACCTGTGTGTGTGCGCTTTGTGTGTGTGTGTGTGTGTGTGCGCGCGCGCACGCATCGGGGAGAAACTCCGCCGTGCGCGATACAGAGGGCAGAGGAGAATTGTAAACGGCGGTGCGCTGCTGCTAGTTGCATATACGGGAAACACTGCTCTTTTTGGTATGAGTTCTTCTGTGTCATCATGTACAATTGCTTTGCTTTCAGGACTCTCTCCAGCAGCCATTCTCGGCTCTAAACTTTTCTATGCTCTCTCTCTCATTCGCTCAAGCGTACCTGTGGTGTGCAGAGGTGAAATGGGTCCCCGCTGAAACACTTTCCCGCCGCGCACGTTCCGGAGTCCGGACGTTGTTTGGGCTATTCACTGGTATTGCGGTATATGAAAAATTCATATCATAACGAAAATAAATACCGGTTTTCGGTACAAACCGGTATACCGCCCAGCCCTACGTGAAGTCGCTAACAATTTCACTTTCAGCCATGCTTGTTGTTGTGGGTAACAGTATGACATTAATATGTCAACAAGTCGAAATGTCACGAGTTTCACTATGAATTTTTCATATGATATAAAAAAATGATAATGGTATTATTGTGAATGAGATGAAATGGCACACTTACATGAGCGTCATGTAATACAGTAAACAAGCTAACCACAGTAATGGCAGATTGGAACAACATTCTTTTCCAGCACTGGATATCAAACAAAAATCGGAGACTGTGTCAAATCATTTTGCTGTGAGCTGTAAATGCCTGACCAGGCAAAGCCTCCTCTCCCCTAGGCAGCTGCCTCTGTGTCCACAGCTGCCTGTACCAAAGTGTGGCTAAAAGGGAGGAGCACTCTCTGCAGGTAAATTTGGGGACTGAAAAATCCCCAGAAGTAGCACTGCACACTGACTGCCAAAAAAACAAACAAACAACTCCACAACTTGAAGGAATCTCAGTTGACTGAGGGGTCTCTGACTTTGCGTGCCTCAGGGATAGATGGCATGAAACTCTGCTGGTTGAATCACCAGTACCAAAGATGAGCAACTGCTTTAGAAAATATCTGGTTCTTTGATTAAAAAGTCAAAGGTACAGGCCTGTAGGCATGAACACCGAAGAAGAGAAGGATGAGGAGGCATGGGTACAGCTATGAATTTACTGATACTGTCTTTTCCATAGTACATTTAGGCATAAGTGCTCTCTTTTACTGCTTTGCTTGTTTATTACATTTTCCCTAATCTGCTGATGCTAACCATTGCCTTACTATTCTTTACTGCTCCACTTAATCTATACTAGATAACCCTGTGCAGTTAGGATTCTAGGTAAGGACAGGATGGTAGGGGGTGCTATATTTTAAAAATAATTTGTTAATTCTTTTAGGCAAAGAGAAAGAAGTCAAGTGCACCAGAGAAACCAGCCAAGAAGCCAAAGAGCGGAGAGAGTTCCAAGCCAAGTGGCTCATCCAAGGGCAGCAGTAACAGTGATGACAACATGTTCCAGGTGGGTATCACATGTGTACTGTAGTTAAAGCTGTTTAGACTGCAAAAATTTAAACTCTCTAAAAATTGCATTTGGTTTCAAGCCATAGCATCTTTTGTGTGCTTTTAACAACATGTGTACACGTGAGGTCAGGTACTTGGTGCTACTGTTGTGCCTACTCTGTGCCAACTTTCAAGGGGGTGTGGAGGCAGGTTGTGTGTGAAGTTGCTAAGCAACCATAACCAGCACCGCATCAAAGCCTACTTACCAGAAATCCTGAGTGCAGAGCTGATCTTCTTCCAGGCACTGTGTTGTAAGTGTGTATTAGGCCAAAAAATATTATCTGCAATACAGATGTAAAGCTCTGGTAGCTCTCAACTTCTCCTTTGTATTTATCACAGACTGATATTTATGGAAGAAGGGGATATCTGCCGGCCGTGATTGTTTATTCTTTGTCACATGACATGCAGTGTGCTCTGTTGCGTTCCAAAGGTTGAACTCTGTTTATCTCATTGTGCTGCCATTGTGCCCTGAAAAATAGGCACTTGGGAACACATGCTCACACAATGGTGTCACTTTGGCATTTGAGCGTGCCCGCTATATTGCTACATTGAAAACAATGAATTTGTTTGAATCTGTGCAGCCCCTAAAATAACAGTTTTGCTGATGGCCAATAGTGATGCTGATGTTTTTTGTTGTTGTTTCTTTTGTTTTTGTTATTTATTCTCACTTTTCTGCCAGGAAAACAAAAATCTTCATTATAAAAAATAACACTGGAACAACATCATGACACTGCCTTTGAATAAGCATAAATTCAATCATACAGATTTATGAAACAGCCTTTAAAGGTTAAACTTCTTCCATGTGCCAAGTGTGTAGGAGAGCCACGGTGGCCGACATGAAAATGCAAATGGCACCATTAAGAGCCACTGTTTGGTTTGTGGTTTGAGCCATTGTACAAACAACATGGTGGACTCAGTGGGGGAAGACCAGTCCCTGAGGAAGTGCGCTGGGCTTTGAAGCCAGTTTTTGAAATGGTACTGCATGACCCTCATGCCATTGGACCCCAAAAAGACTTTTTTTCCATACACTTCACAGACGTCTGTAAATCAGTGGGCACATTTCTTTTAACATTATAAACCCAGCAGAATAACTCGTTTCACTGTCAGGATTTAAAGTCAAGAAGGATAGTCCGCACACTTGATGATCCCAGTTCACGCGCATTTATTTAGCACATCCCAAAAATACTGTGTGTGACGTTTCGAGCCAAACGCTCTTCTTCAGACATGAGACATACATCTAGGACGCCACTTTTAAAGGGACGCCAGTGGGGTCACATGATGGGTCACATGATCCAAGAAAACTGAAAAACAGTGAAAAATATTCACAGTGACAATGAATAATACATATACAAAAATATATATATGAAAATATATACAACAGTCTCTATACCAGACCAAGAAAGATCCATTTAATTGGATGTGCACAGCTGCTCTGTTTTTTGACTATCAGGATTTAATCCATTTGGTCTGATAACATTTATAAAGTCTCGAAGAGCTGCACAACTTAATCAATTTTATCCCCATTCAAGTTAGTGGAGCGCTAAAACTGAAATTGCTGGCTCGGCCGGCAGAAGTCTATAGTGCACCTGCTCAATGGGTCGGAAGTAGTAGCGCGTCATTGGGGTAATTTCATACCATGGAAAAAAAGCTTTTTTGGCTTCTTGGACCACTGACCAAGATTCATAGGAATGAAATGTCTTTAAATGCTATATCCAGGTATCTTAATATGTCCATGTAGAGGACCTGCTCTGTATGTTAATACAAATGGCTCATTTTACGGTAATGAAAAGAAACCGGTTCTTATTTTCAGGTAATTATACTAATGAAAGCATAGTTATGAATATAATATTCTATTTCTGCTGATAGATGTCCCTAAATTCTATACACTGGACCTTTTTAATATAACCTTCTTTTTACAATAAAATCATGTTCATTTCTTTTATTTGAAAAGCCTCTTTTATTATATATTTATATATCACAATTCCCTCTCTAATATATTGATGCATGACATTTATATTGCTTTGAAAAGAAACAACAAATTCTTCCTTCAAACAACTGTATATACAGCCATTGTAGCTGCTAACAGCTAACATCACCTAGCTCTGCCACTGATTCCAACACAGATTTGTTGTTCACAATGTAGTAGAAAATGCTTTGCCATGTCTGCTAATTACCCTGATGGGTTGATACTAAGTTTGCAGCATCCTTTCTTTTGAAGGCATCTTGGGGAGGATCTCCATTAGTCTCAACACATTTTCTGTTGTCCCCAGGACGACTTTATTTCCAGTCCTGCTTTGTAGCCTGCACTAAACTGATGTGACACAACAGAAAACAACAGCCTCTGTCATCAGTAAATGTCATTTTAATTGCTGATAGGCCAGTATCACTCAACAGGGCAAATATTGGCTGACACTCATGTTATGCCAATAAATCAGTGCATCCATAATTGCAAATAATGTATTAGGTTAATACTTTCTATATTCTACCTCCATTTTTTGTGTGTGGATGAAGGGTTTGTGAAGTACTCAATAGACAGTAATGTTAAGGCTGTGAAATGTCTTTCTTCCAAAAATGTAATGTGCAGAAAAGTCAAGTTGACAGTTTGCTTTTTACAGATTGGAAAGATGAGGTACGTCAGCGTCAGGGACTTCAAGGGTAAAGTCCTGATTGACATCAGAGAATACTGGATGAACCAAGATGGGGAGATGAAGCCAGGGAAAAAGGGTAATCACATCTGTAAACCCTGTATATGCTATGGATATGTTTTATATTTTTCAGTGTTACATATATACAGTACATATTTATCTGAAAAAATTACAGTACCTGAAGATAGGTGTTTGATGTTTTTACTAGTTTGCAGTTGTGTGAAACACAGTGTGAACGTATACTTTCCATCTCCTGTAGGTATCTCCCTGAATCCTGAACAATGGAACCAGCTGAAGGACCAGATTTCAGAAATTGATGACGCCATTAAAAGAATATAAGCATCCCTTTCAATGTTATCTGTTGAACTAATTTAAAGTGTTGGCTAATCAGTTTTGTAAAAAACCTGGGATTGTTTTCTAATGGACTTTGTTTAGTTTGTAGTTGTATAGATTTAGTGTCGTCTGCATACTCTGGTTTTCTGTGTGAAACTTGTTTTTGAGTTATTCAAGTAAAGATGTGGGTGGATGGGTAGGTGGTTGATTATTACACTTGGTGGGTAGAGTGGATCAATACAGTGATGTTTTTGTATTGAATAATAAAAAAATGAGGCACTAGCTTGATATGTTGTTCAGTGTGTAAGTTCATGTTCACAGTTTGAGTATCATGTAACTTTACATTTTAAGAGTTAGGTTTATCTGACCTTTTGTTGTATGTAGCAACCAGTACCATTATCAGTGCGCTTCATCTCTGAGCGCTGGGTCCAGTCTGTCTGTTGTACCTGCAGGTGATTAGAGTCATGGTGATCCATGGGTTAGGTTTTGAAAATAAATGATACTAATAAACAAACTGGGAAATTAAATTTATTGAAAGCATTATGTTAGAGTTGCATTACCTATACCCTAAGCAAGTTTGACAGAGCCAGGCTTTTTTTGTGTTAGCTGGCTAGACAAAGCCTAAAACAAGAGTCCGAGAACGGGAACTACAACGGCTTGCTTTGTTAACCTAGGTTTTCATCCTCCGGTTCTGTGTAGTGATGTGACGTGCGCGAACGAGCCGAGTCTTTGAATCGGCTCTTTGAAGTGAACGAGTGAAACGGCTCTTTACAGTGAATGAGCCGCTTCCTAATTTCTTTGTTTTTTGCTTTAATTTACTCTGTATCCATAAATTTCAGATGATTTGATCCAGAAAAAGTTGAGAGAGACTAGTTTGTGAGGGAGAATGACTCGTTCACTTCATAGAGCCGGTTCAAAGACTCGGCATGTCTCGCGCACAATACCGAGAGCAGAGAATTGTGAACGCGCAACCATGTGGAGACAGAAATGACATGCCATAGTGAAAACACGTCATCACGTGCGCCGCATAATTGTTTGCATAATCGTGATTTCAATTTTGACCAAAATAATCGTGATTATGATTTATGAGCCCTACTGTGGGCCCATCTTCCCACTGACAAGGCAGGCCGTGCAGTCTTTTACCATGGCTTCTATGTCCCTATCAGTACCTGGCCACCACTCTTAAGTCCCTGCAGCATTGCTTCACCTTCACAATGCCCAAGTGACCTTCGTGTGCCATAGACAGGATGCGTGGCCTTAGGGTGCTGGGGACAACTGTGGGCCCTGGGCCACGCAGATATCATTCCAGCAAGGCAGCTTGTCCTTAACCTGTTGGAAAGGTACTAGCTCCTCTCGAACTTCTGACAGCCACCCCTCCTGGATAAAAGTGCGGAGCTGGGAGAGTGTGGAGTCCTGTGCTGATGCAAGCTGGAGGTCCTGGAGGGAAACTGTGGCCTGGAGTGGAGTTTGGAGTATATGGATGAGCTCTGGTTCAGTCCCATCTGGGCTAGGCTCTGGTGTGGGGTTGATGGTAGCCCGAGAGAGCAGGTTTTCTGCCAGGAGTAAGCAGAGTGGTGAAGTTGTATTGCTGAAGCCTCTCCGACCAGTGGTAGATGCTCAGTGGTTTGTGCCCAATACAGTTGTAGCAAGCAGGGCTGTGAGGGCCTGGTGGTCAGTCTGCAGTGTAAAGTGCCATCTATACATGTACATGTGCCACCGCTCACACACCAAGACACAGGCCAGCGCCTCCCACTCCCCCACAAAGTGCTTTTATTCAGCTGAGGTGAGGGACAGAGAGGCAAATGCCACAGGGTGTTCAGAGGCATGACAGGTCAGGATTGTGGGGCTCGCCAGGTCAAAATGTATGACCACAGGTGGCAAGGTGAGCTGAGCCTTTAGTTGGTGGACAGCGGCAAAGCAGGCAGGAGTCCATGACCATGTTGCGTCCTTCTTTAGGAGCTCTCACATTGGGTCTGTGGTTTCTGAGTATTGGGGAAGGAAATGCAGGTAGTAGGCTCTCATCCCCAGAAACGATGTTAGTTGGGCTGTGCAGGACGGCTCAGGGAGATGCCGCATGGCCTCCACATTAGCGTGAAGTTGGCTAATGCCATCTGCGCACAGGCGAAGCCCCACAAACTTTAGTGTGACGTTAAGGCTGGCGAGGACATCGAGGACCATAGTCAGGTGCTCATTGTGGAGGGCCAGTGTCGCTCCATGTACCACTATGTCATCCAGGTAGATGACCACTCCTGGGATGCCAGCAAAGATGGAGGTCATGATTTTTTTCAGAAGCAGCTGGGGGCGGAGCTGAGGCCAAAAGGCATGAAGGTGTTGCGAAAAACCTTGACATGGGACACGAAAGCTGTAAGGTTGCGGCTACCAGGGTGCAGTGGTAGTGGTAGCCCTGGCAGAGTTCGAATTTGGAGAACACTGAGGAGTCGTAGAACTTGGCGGTCAGTTCCTCCACTGTGGGAAGTGGACACTTGTCTGGGACCACAGCCTTATTCACTGATCTGAGGTCAATGCACAGACGCAGGCCTCCAGATTTTTTCCTTGCCACAACCAAGTTGGAAATCCAAGGGAATGCATCCACCCTTTGAATTATGCCCTCTTCCAAGAGCTTTTGCAGTTCAGCAGTTGCTTCATTACGTAGGGCAAGGGGCAGGCAGTGCGATGACTGTATGACACCGCGCACCTCAGGGTTGAGGAGGGGCTGGTGGTTAAAGGCAGTAAGGCAACCCAAGTCGTTGAACAGGGAAGGCCAGCACTGCTGCCAAGGCAAGCTCACTGTCAGAATGTTGGACCCATTGTTGTCCAGGAGGGAAAAACCAAGATCACAAAACAAGTCTCTGCCCTTGATATTGGCACTCCAGTGCAAAACTTGGAAGATGAATGATGGAAGGGCCTTGGTCCTATAGCGCACAGAAAAGGGGATTGTGCCACCCATGCTGATTCGAGACTGTCCATAGCCATACAGATCCTCTGGGTTAGCAGTGGGTGTCCAGAGTGGAAAAAGCTGCGAGACACTAGCAGTATTCAGGAGTGACTGTGTAGCTCCCATATCCAGCAGCAGTGGCAGGCATACCCTATCCAATTAGACGGTGCACCACTTAAATGGCCAAGAGGTAGAGCTCACTGAATGAATGGTGGTTGGTGTTGGTGGACCAGGTGAATATGGCTTTGGACTGGCGGCAGCATGGGCAGAGCGGCAGACCCTGGCAAATTGGTTCAGTTTGCCGCAGTCACAACACTTCTGCCCCTTGGCAGGGCTGGTTAGGGCCTGGGTTTGGTGTGATGATGAGCCACAATTTCTATAGGTCTTGCATGCTGCTGCACCCTGGCATCCAGCAAAGATCACCTAAGGGCTGTCCTGAGGGGACTCAGGGTGAGCCCTTGGGCAGCCCCATTGTATGCATCAGTAGCGTGGGCTGGGAGAGGCTGGGAGGTGCCAGTTACAATGCTAAGCCAGCCGCAAATTCAAACTGGAATGCCATTTTCACTGCCTTTGTCAGAGTTAAATCATCTGGTGACATTAGGAGTTTATCCCTGGGTTTAGGATTGTTAGTGTGTTCAGCAAGTTGGTCCCTTATCCATTCATCCTCCAGTGCCCCGAACTTACAGGGGCAGGCCAGGGCTCTGAGATCGGCTATGTTATGGTTGATTGACTCAACCCCCTGTTGCCGGTGCTGGCGGAAAACAATCCACGGGAGCAAAACGTTCTGTGGGAGAGTGAAGTGTGCAGACAGCTGTGTGACACATGCAGCATATGTAGTGGTGGGTTGAAGGGTCCGAAAAATCCACTGTCCCTCACTGCCCAAGTTTTGGATGAGCATAACTCTTGTTGTGAATTCTTCATGCTGAAGGACATTTTGGTTAGAGACTCTTATTTAGGGCTGTATCCAAATATTCGGATATTCAAATTCGTTTATATGGGTAGGTATTCATTAAGAAAATTTGGCATTCGATATTCGGGGTTTTTTTTTATTTACTTTTTTTTTTCAACATATTTTTTTGGTGCTAAATGTAGTCTTTTTGTTGTTGGTAAATGTAGGTTATCAATAAAAATCAAAACTTTTAAATTGTATTGTTAAAAATGTGAAAATATAGTATAGCCTATCTACCTTCTACCTTCGGGTACAAATAAACTTACCTTATCTTACCTTAGCTGGGCTTGTGCGCAGGGCACGCTTGAGCGCATCCGTCTGAGGCTATGGATCAATGCCAAGTTTTACCACTTTATCACTATTCCCTCTAACTTGTAGCTGGTTTTTTTGTTATCTTTTGAATTTAATATGAATTATGGAACCATTTTTGTTAACGTTTGTTTCCCCCGTTTTGTACAATAAATTATTGTTTAAAGTTTCAACAAGTTTCTTTTGGAGTGCGTCACACAAATATGTTTTGAAAACGACTGTCACCTGCTCAACACACCAGTACCTTCGGATGCCGTGACAGTAATAGATTATAGATTAATAGATTAGAATAATAATGTCAAAATATCATTTACAGACCGATTTAACAGACGATCACTGCTGCCCGACCCACAGGTCCATTGGTCTACTCAGCTCAGTCTATAAATGCTGTACACAACAGTAAGGCTATAGACGTTATATTCTTAAGGCCGGCAAAACCAGCAGCGCATAGGCTCTACAGTGCACGGCACTGCTGCTGCTCACCATTTTATTGCAGCACAGAGTGTCTGCCAGCAACCAATTACTTGCACAGGCTTCCTACAACTTGTTTCAACAGTACCGATTTAATCAGAAGACAAATTGAAGAGGATGACTAGCCAATGTGAAAATCAAAAGAAAGCATAGAATAATGTACTGAAGGAGACTGTTGTGCCATCACATTTTTTTGTGGTTTCAGAGCAAAGATCCGGTCGCCGCTATATCTCAACTTACCAGTTTTAAAGGGACAATCCCCAACATAAAGTCCTTTGAGCCAGATTTTTGACTACTGCAGACTTTGTCATCAGAGGACGAATCAGCACTTCTCTCCCACCCTAATGTCAGAGAAAGACCCTTGAGACAACGTCAAACCCCCAGGTATTTGGAGGATTATATCCTAGACTACAGCCATCACCAACCTGCCCCTTCCTCCCACCCTATCGAGAAAGAGCCAGAAGAGCAGAGAGGAGCAGCAGTCGCAGTGAATGGTAGCCAAGCAGATATACCCTCCAACCTGAGTAGGGACACGACCACACATAGCCCTGTCTCAGCTGACCTTCTGAGTATGGCTTCCTTAAGGAAACTAGTCGAGTCAATCTCCAGTCAGGGAAGAGAGGAAACTGCTGAAATAGCTCAGGTTTCTACCAAACTAGCTCAATATGAGAAACGACAGCGCCGTCGTCAAGAGCTTATAGAGTGTATTACCTCATATTTAATGGAGGAAGAAGTCAGTGAGGGCTCTCCACATATGAAATTTGCACCAGGCCCTCCAGGACCACCACCCGCAGTGACCTGTCATCATACAAATCCAGCCTATCCATGCTGCTCCTCTCCTGAGCCAACAAACCAGTCACATGACACAGAGCCTCATGTTGAAAGCCTGGCCGCCTGGCCTATCCATCCCCAGAGCCAGTGGTTAAGCCGAAGACAAGAGTTTACTCTCCGAGAGAAGAGACAGAGTGAGCGAACAGTCTGTCAGGAAGCCCCTCATTCAGTAACACTGGATCTGGCCTATCCAGACAGCCCCTCAGCACATTCAGTACTCGCTCCATTCACCAATCTCCTCTGGTATGATGACTCCAGTAATGGTCAACCAGCAACAATTTGCCACTTCAGGACCAGTACGGTCTCAGCCCATCAGACCATCTCATCTCCATACTGTTCAGGGTCAGACCTCACAGCCTCAAGTGCTGCAGCAGTGCAGCCCACTGTGCCTCACCACTACTCCACTGTGCCCACCCCGCACCTACAATATGACACTGGTCCCGTATCATCGGGCTCGATGCCGTCACCATCCATACCCGTACTCAGCAGCTATGCAGGCTCTACAGCTGCAGTATGGCCAGCCACATCAGCTGGCCCAGAGTGAAATAGCAGCACTCCTCAACTCCCATGATGTGAACGCCAATGATTCCCATAGCTTCCAGAGCTTCTCCCAATGGGTCCACCTTCTACTGTAGTTAGCATGCTGCTTTCTCTGGAGGGACCTCGAGACATTGAGCTTAATTGCTGCTCACATGTCGACCGCCTGCTCAGCAAGCTACTGAAGTATCTCAGAGATGGGTCTATTGAGTCCCTGCAGCTGCAGGGGAAACTCAACTCAACAAGCCTCAACCCCTACTATCTGCAGGACTTCGCTGGATGGCTGCAAGGCAAACGCCCAACAGCAGCTATTTTCTAGTCGGTTGGTACAGCGCTACCAACAAGAGAAATCTCCAAGCAGTGGTAAGGATAAAGCGTCAGTTAAGGCCAAAAGTGCAACCATCTATCTGATACAGAGCCTACAGAGCCCCAGGTACCTGGCTCACCCATACAGGTCAGACCAAAGAAGCCTACCAAGGTGCACTGTCTTTTCTCTAACAGCAAAGAGCACTATATTACTCGCTGCAACCACATTAAAGAACAACAAACAAAGGATCTGTTCAAATGGATCACAGAAGGAAAGCGTTGCTGGAAATGTGCCCGTTTTCATGTACCTGAGACCTGCAACCTTAAGAAACCCTGCAGTGACTTCATGCAGTAACGAAGCTCCTCATGAAAGACATGGATGAACATCTACTACACCCAGGTACAGAGTGGGTATATGTAGAACTGCAACGGCAGTATTGGATCTTGCGATGATGGCAGGCCGTCAGACACCACAACTCAACTGCTTATCCTACCAGCGATGGAGAGCTCAGCCAAAGGTCCCACTGATGGCAGACTTGCCACCACAGCGCCTCAGACTTACTGTCCACCCTTCTATTAAACAGGTGTTGATTGTTTTGGACCTTGCCTGGTAAAGATAGGCAGGAGAACAGAGAAGCACTTGGGTGTCCTCTTCAAGTGCCTCACAACTCGCGCTGTTCACATCGAGCTCCTCAACTCCATGGACGTGGACGCTTTCCTCCTCGCTGTTTGATGATTCTTTGCAAGACGAGAATAACCAAAGGAGGTACTATCAGATTGTGGTATCAACTTCCGCGGTGCTGAGCACTGCCTTGAGATGTTGGCTGGGTCGGTCCTGCCACCACCTGAGGTCAGCACAAAGCTGCAAGGTGACGAGCACTGCTGCCTGAAGCTGTATCTGTGGACAGAGCCCCAGGCTGTGGAGATGCTGAGGACTGAACACATGTTGAAGAGCCAATGGCACGACTTGTACCAAGGCTTCTGTAAGACCCAAGACAGGGGAGACAAAGCCACCCCGTGGCCCTGGCACCAAGCCAAAAATTAGAGAGGCAGGTTTCAATAAGGACCAGAACTAGGTCACCAACCCAGCTCTGGCATCCAGCCACATGCCTAGAAACTGGGTCACTGTAGCACGACCAGAAAGTGCACTCTTTAGCTAGAGCAATAGTGCTACTAACTGTCTTTAAGTTGTTTCCCTGAGCCAACAGGTGTAAGTGTGGCAACAGTATGGATTATTTTCTTTGACACCGGACACTTCTACTGGAGAGAGATGTTTTTGTTGTAATGAGGAAATGCAAAGCCTCTGCAGGTGCGAACCGGAAAACCAGCCATACCACGTGGTAGCTAACTGTGGAGGTAAGTCACTGCCTGTGAGGGAGCTGGGAAGCATCCCCCTCACTAAGGTGACAAACATTGCACACATACAGTAAAGTTGGATGTGTTAAACTAATACAGGAAGTTTTCTTTTGATTGTTGTTATGCTTTTATTTTGAACCCTTCTAACTCCTCTTTGTCTCTGAGGTCAACTTCCGGGAGGGCATGGTTTCATGGAGTGCACACATGAGCCACAGGACTCCAGCTGGCTCCAATAATTACCTGGTTAGGCTGAACCAAGTGTGTAGGAGCAGAGAGGGGAGGGGGTAGAGGGTTTGTGTTGAGTTTGGCTTTTGCTTGGTCAGTTTATTATGTGTTTTGTTTAACCAGTATTGGTAAGCATTTATTTGTATTGTGTGTATGTAAGTATTAGTGGGCTTAATTTGTACATGTATTGTATATAGTTATTGTAATTGGGTTTTGGGAAACCTTTCTATGTAATGGTACAGGCCAGGGGTAGATATGCCAGGTGAGGAAGACAGTTTGTGTGTCAGAGAGAGGGGGTCAGGTTGGGGGTCACCTCTGCTGCCAGAACTGCTTTTGATGTAAGCCCTTTTTGTAAAACCTTATGCTGTAACTGAAGATCATGGACTTTTTGTACCTTGCTTATTTTTTATAAGTAAAGAAAAAACAGAGCTCTGAACAATCCCTGCTGATCATGCTGCTTATTTCCCGTTGTTACATCTCAATCCTGCCTGGTTTCATCCTGTTTGTAAGGGATTACCACCTACAAAACCTTACATTTGGTGTCAGAAGTGGGATGAGTCACAGCCAGATTGAAGGGGAGCAGCTTTGAGAACAACAGCATGGGACCTAAAGCACAAAACAGAGCCCGAAAGACAGAAGTTGTAGAAGACGACCCAGAAGAGGGTGCTGCAGGGGGACAGTCTGTGACCATACTTCCTTTGCCTGTGGAGATGGACACAATCACAAGCATGTTGCAGCGATGTCTTGAGGTTCAACGTGACCTGAGTGAAAGGTGGGACAAAGAATCCGGGAAACAGGACATGAGGTGGTGCCAAATGCAATTTAGGGTTAACCCTAACCCAAATGAATAACCTCAGAGATGATCTGGAGCAGCAGCAGCAAGGAGGTGGAAGTCAGCCCCAGCGGAATTCATCACTACAGCAGGAGGAGGGACATGCTTCCCAGCCCAGTGCCCAGACCAAGTTTGCTGGAAGGGGCTGGGGGCAGGCGGCAGTCTCCAGACTGGAGGAAGGTGATGACATTGAGCAGTATCTGACCACATTTGAGCGCCTGGCAGTGGCATATCAGTGGCCAGAGGTCGAGTGGCCGGTGAGGCTGATTCCACACCTGACAGGGAAGGCACGGGCAGCATATGTGGCTATTGTGGCAGAGGAATCATCTGACTACAAGAAGGTAAAAGAAGCCATCCTTGCAAAGTATGAAATCAACGAGGAGGTCTATCGGCAGAGGTTCAGGGAACCTGATATCTACCCTAATGAGAGCCCTAAAGAATTCTACAATTGACTTAAAGACTGACAAGTGGATTCAGCCAGCGAAGAGGACCAAGGAGCAGATTGGGGAGATCCTCATTCTGGAGCAGTTCTACCGCTCCCTCTCCCCAGAGCTCAGAGTGTGGGTGAAGGAAAGGGATCCAGAGTCAGCACGGAATGCAGCTGAGCTGGTGGAAACCTTCCTGGCAGCCCAACGAGGGTCCAAGAGCTATCAGTTTGAGGCTCCACAAAAGTCTACCACGGCACGGGCTAAGCCACTGGGGTCAGGGGGTGGAGGTGGTCCCAGGGAGTCAGAGTCAGTCAGGCCTCTAGAAAAGTCTGTAGCTCCTGTTAAGTCAAAGTCAACCACTAAACCTGTTTGCCTTTACTGTGGTCAGGAGGGACACACTAAGCCAGAATGTCCAGCTAGGAAAGCTAAATCAGCTTATTTGTGTACAATTCCTTGCCCCTGTCAAAGTGAGAGTTGTGTGGTAGGAAAACAGCAGGTCACTACAGTTCAATGGTCAAATCAATGGTAACCCAGCCCAGGCTCTCCTTGATACTGGGAGTGAGCAGACATTAGTACACCCATCACTAGTCCAGAGGGAGGGTTCCTTGGGAAAGCCAGTCCTGGATATTTCTTGTGTGCATGGTGACCAGAAAGCTTATCCTATGACCGTGGTGTACCGGGAGGTAGCTGGGCAAACTTTTCTTCTGTCGGTTGGGGTGGTAGACAGGTAAGCCCACCAAGTAATCCTAGGACAGGATCTGCCCATTCTTCAGGAGTTGGTTCAGTCATGTAAGCCAGTGAATATTGTCACCAGGTCACATGGACAGATACAGAGATTGGAGGAGAGGGGAGCTAGTGGGGACCAGGCAGGATCAGCAGAGGATGCTAAGGGTCCAGATGAGCCAATTCCTCAGTTTCCAGCTCAGGTAGATGCAGAGTTCCAGGCGACAGCTCAGGAAGATCTAAATGTTCTTTCTGAACTGCCTTTCTTTGAGGAGTTTCTCCCTGATAATTCTGGTAAAATGAGGAAAAGTAAGAGACAGAAAAGGCAAGAGAAATAGCAGGCACAGTTAGAACAAGGTCAGAGCTAACAGAGGTTTGTGATGCTGGCAAAAGGTGTGACTTTGTACAGCTTCAGAAAGAGGATGAATCACTGCAGGACTTCTTCAGGAAGGCAGCGGTAGTGCAGCAGGGTCAGGTAGCAGGGGAAGGCTATTTCCTCAGAGACCAGGTACTGCACTACAAGGCAGCTCTAGATGATAGGGAAAGCCTGGTGGTTCCACAGAGGCTAAGAGAGCAGGTACTAAAGCTGGGCCATAGTATACCCTGGGCAGGTCATCTGGGGGCTAAGAAGACCTTGGACAGAACTGCAGACAGGTTTCATTGGCCAGGGTTGAACAGGGAGGTGCAGGATTATTGTCAGTCTTGTGCAATCTGTCAGCTAGCAGGGGATAAGAAAGTGCCAAAATTTCCATTGCAACCACTTCCTATCATGGGGGTTCCATTCAGCCGAATAGCTATGGACATTGTAGGGCCGTTAGACAGGACACAGTCAGGACACCGTTACATACTTGTAAGTTGTGATTACAGCACCAGGTATCCTGAGGCATTTCCCCTGAAAGACATCACTGCTAGGCAAATAGCATATGCATTACAGCAGCTCTTTTCCAGGCTCTTAGGCATTAGGAGTATTCGGACCACTCCTTACCACCCCTAGACCGATGGCTTGGTGGAGAGGTACAACAGAACTCTGAAAAGCATGTTGAAGAAGTTTATCTCCACTAATGCCAAAGACTGGGACAAGTGGTTCCCGTATCTCCTCTTTGCTTACAGGGAGGTGCTACAGGCTTCCACTGGCTTCTCACCTTTTGAGCTCCTGTACGGCAGGCAGGTGAGAGGTCCCCTCAATGTGCTGCAGGAGACCTGGGGTCCTGGGGGAAGGAGACCAGTGTTTTTGTCTGCTTTTGTCTTGCAGATGAGGGAGAACATGGAGCAGACCACCAAACTGGTGAGGAAAAGGACGGAGCAGGCTCAGCTGGGACAGCAAACCTGGTATGATAAAGCTGCAAGGGAGCGATCCTTCAGCCCAGGTCAGCAGGTCCTGCTTCTTCTGCCAACAGCCAAGTTGCTGGCAAGATGGCAGGGCCCTTATACTGTCCTGAGGAACCTGAGTCCGACAACCTATGAGATTGAGACGCCAGAAAAGAGAAATCCAAAACAAACATTCCACATCAACCTGTTGAAGGAGTGGAAAACCTGGGAATTCCCACCCCGACAGCAGATGTTTGTGCGGGTAGTGGAGGAGGAGGATGATGTGATGGGTGAGTTCACTCCTGCTAGTCACAACTCTGTATCCCTTGACCTGTCTCATCTCTCCCTCACCCAGCAGCAAGAATTGCAGGCCGTTGTTCCTCCAGACTTGTTCCAGGAGAAGCCAGGGGCAACAAACTTAGTGGAGCATGACATTCGCCTGAGAGACAGCATCCCGCAGGAGTTGGTGCCGGTGTTGGAGGAGGAAATTGCAGTCATGCTGGAGCTGGGTGTCATCGAGCCTTCTACCAGTGAATGGAGCAATCCTGTTGTTTTAGTAATTAAGAAGGATTGAAGCATCAGGTTTTGCATCGAATTCAGGAAGGTAAATGCACAATCTGAATTTGATGCAAGACTGGATGACCTCATTGAGCGGGTAGGCCGGGCAAAGTTCATTACCACCCTTGACCTTTGCAAAGGTTACTGGCAAGTGCCCTTGTCTGATCATGCCAAGCCTCTAACTGCTTTCAGGACACCTCAAGGACTCTGGCAGTTCACGAAGATGCCTTTTGGTCTCCACGGAGCCCTGGCCACCTTCCAGAGGTTGATGAACCAAGTGCTGGCAGGTATGGACACGTTTGCAGCTGCTTACCTTGATGATGTTGTCATATACAGTACCTCTTGGCAGGAACATCTGAGCCACCTGGCAACTGTGCTGGGGAAAATCAAGGAAGCAGGCCTGCCTATCTGAGTTATATATACTCCATTTGGAGATCAATCCATAAACTTCCTAAAGAAACAGTGTCACAGTCGTCATGGTTACCTATTTGGAACAATCCTTTGATAACCATTGGCAAAAAGCCAATTCAATGGAAGGAGTTTCATACAAGTGTCATCAGTAAGGTTGCTGACCTGTATACAGGTGCTGAATTTAAATCATGCTTAGAATTGAACACAGCAATCTCACCAAACCATTTAGCCTGGTGGAAATATTTTCAACTAAGAAGTGCTATTGTAACCTTAAGGAATAAATGTAAAGATCCTCCGAGGGCAACATATTGGGATAACTATTTATTGGTAAACGGCCAATCTAAAATAAATGCACCTGGAATATACAAAGAACTTATTTATAAAATAACATCAAACTTTAAAGCAACTAAGGCTCTGTGGAGTACAGACTTAGGATGTGATATAACTGAAGACGAATGGAACCAGATCTGGATCAGAGCACATACAGTTTCTAAAGAGGTTTCATTAAAGTTAACACAATTTAAAACTGTGCATAGATATCACTGGACTCATAGTAAGTTACATAGAACTGGCCTCAGACCAACTGGCTTGTGTTGGAAGTGCTCAGCTCAAGAGGGGACCTACCTGTACATGGTTTGGGACTGTAGGCCAATTAAAAAATTTTGGGCCGAGGTCTGTCAGTGTGTGAGCAAAATAACTAGAACTCATATAGAGCCAGATCCTGCTGTTTACCTTCTGGGTATCTTTTCCAGGCTTATAAATCAGGCTAATAATAAATGGCTAGCAATAGCCTTCACTGTTGCTAAAAAGTTATTATATTGCCAAAGGAAAAACACTTCAGCTCCTACTATCCAAGGCTGGTTCAATATACTCACAAAAATAGCAAAACTGGAAAGAGTCATATACTGCAACACAAACTCTGTGGATAAATATGAAAAAATTTGGTCTCCTTTTTTATCTGCTATGGCATGAGTGATTTAAAAATGATTTGGTTTGAGAGTAACGTTCCTGTCTGTATAAGATATAGTCTCTGACAAGGTAGACCACACTGAGTATTCATAGGTTTTGCCAGCCCTGTTTAACTATTTAATTATATGTATGATTCTATAGCAATGTGTTATATGAGGCAATTACAGTGCCCATTTTGATATAATGTCTTTGGACATATCGATGAACTGCATTGTTTGTTTGTTTGTTTGTTTGTTTTCTCATTTCTATTTATAAGTGTCTTTTTGTTATTTATTTATTGTGTTTCCTTTTGGG
The DNA here is from genome assembly GCF_011397635.1 of Epinephelus fuscoguttatus. Taxonomy (NCBI): domain Eukaryota; kingdom Metazoa; phylum Chordata; class Actinopteri; order Perciformes; family Serranidae; genus Epinephelus; species Epinephelus fuscoguttatus. The sequence goes on from NC_064757.1 coordinate 5,469,260, forward strand.
GGGGGGGGGGTATATATGAGACTGAGAATATTTTGGAGATGATGAATTGTGGAGGCAGTGAAAGTTTATTTTTTTGAATGAATTCTGAGATGAACAAGGTATTCCCTGCCTTCAGTTTTTTTGTGATTTTTTTCCCCTCTAAACTAAATGTATATGCCTCATCTGCAAAACCTTCAATAAAAAGAGATTATTAAAAAAAAAAAAAAAAAAAAAAAAGGAATCAGGCCTGACCATCAACCCAAGGAAGTGTGCAGTGGCAAAGCAGGAAGCCCAGTACTTGGGTTACGTCCTTGGAAGTGGAGTCATCAAGCCACTGCAGGACAAAGTGGAGGCAATCAGAGCAAGAGAGAGGCCAACTACTCGGAAGCAGGTGAAGTCATTTCTGGGGCTGGTGGGCTGGTACCGGGCTGGTACCGGCGCTTCATCCGGTGTGCAGGGAGCCGGTGCTTCAGAGCCAAAACTTCAACCTACCTATCACAGTCCAGACAGATGCGTCTCGACGAGGGATAGGTGGCGTCCTTCTTCAAGGAGATGGAGAGGTATGGAAGCCAGTGGCCTACATCAGCAGGAAGCTGTTTCCCAGGGAGACAAGGTACTCGGCGGTGGAGTTGGAGTGTTAGGCCAATCCAGTGGGCCGTCAACACCTTCAAGTACTACCTGCTGGGTAGGGAGTTCAACCAGACCAATGGCTGGAGCAGATGAAGGATACCAACAGCCAGATCACTCGTTGGTTCCTGTCCCTTCAACCATATCGGTTCTCCATCCACTACTGGCCAGGCAAGCAGAACATGGTGGCTGACTTCTTGTCTTGCAACGTGGTTGGCGAGCCTGCCAGAAGGGGGGGGGGGGACAAAACCTTACACTGCCCCTTGACTCTATCGGGTTCGAGCAGAGGAACGTTGCAAACTGTCCCCGACGCTGTCGGGTTTCAGCCAGCAACTACCTCCTAGAAGGACACAGCACGCTGCCCCCTGACTGAGTCAGACTTGAGCCAGCTGCAATACACGGATATGGCACCCCTCTCAACTGTTTCACTCTTTATTGTTAAAAAGAAAAAACAGCATTTAGCTATCCTCGAGACGAACCCATGAAGGCCAGCTCTCCAACCTAAATGAAGGCAAGTAGACAAAACGCTAAACTCATCTCTCTTCTTCCTGCTCTCACATCGACTCCAGCATGTGGAAATCAATGAATCAGTGGGTGCATGTGCAAGGTGGGGCTTTTATAGCCTGATGTGTCTTAATTTTCCATGTTGATTACCCCACCTGGGGATAATTCCCCAGTACCAGCTTGGTCCATTGATGCCCTTTTAGCACAGCCTGGGATTAAGGAGAAAGGTTTGGGGCCCGCAGAGTTGAGGTCAGTTCATGAATTGTTGCTGTGAAATCTACTACTGTTTAGTACTGGTGATACAGATTTGGGCAGGACCCATCTGACCTTACATCAAATTGATACAGGTGATGCTAAACCTGTTAGCATTGGGCGCACTTTCCAGGAGCATTTGCTCTGGTTGGAGGAGGTTCTGTCTAAGTTGCGGCACGCAAACATTAAGGTGAAACCTGTTTGCGACCCAAGTTCAGTATCTAGGCCATGTAATCTCAGCAGAAGAGGTGGGGGTGGACCCTGCTAAAGTACAGTGTATTTGTGAGTGGCCAGCTCTCAAGAACCAGACAGAGGTAAAAAGCTTTGTGGGGGTGGCATCCTATTATAGACGTTTCGTTGGGGGGTTGCGGAAGTTGCACCAGCTGACAGAGAAAGGGAGACATTTTAAATGGACAGAGTCTTGCCAGCAGACATTTGAACAGCTTAAGACGAGGTTAATGACAGCTCCAGTCCTAGCATATCCTGACCCCCACAAGTCCTTCATTTCGGACACCGATGCTAGTGATGAAGGGATTGGGGCGGTGCTGTCACAAGAGGAAAATGGGTCTGAGCATGTTATAGCATATGCTAGCCGGGCTTTGACCAAACAGGAAAGGAAGTATGCCACTACTAAAAAGGAGCTGTTGAGTATGGTCACATTCACAAAATATTTTAAGCATTACCTGTTGGGGAGGGAGTTTGTTTTGTGGACAGACCATAACTCCTTGCGCTGGCTTCATAATTTTTAGGGTCTTGAGGGGCAGCTGGCTCATTGGGTGGAGCAACTGGCTAATTTCTAATACAAAATCATCCCACCGACCCCGTTATTCTGCATGCTAATGCTGATGCCCTCTCTAGACTTCCAGCATTTGTAATTGAGCCCTCTGCAGATACACCCTTTCCTGAAAACCATGGCCAGGAGTTGGGCTCAGGCCCAATCATAGGTGCTGTACAGAAAATTGCTCCCCAGCCCATGCCTGATTAAGAGGATGAAATTGATGAGTTGGCCAAGCTCAAAGGGAAGTAAGGCAGCTCATTCAGCTGAAAGAGGTGGGGGGACAGTTAGAACTCCCTAGGGATCCTGCATTAGAGCTTAGATTCTCTGCCTGAGCCCGAGCCCGGCCCACGGGCCCAAGCCGGGTCGGGCCGGGACCCCCCACCCCTCTGATGGGCCCAGGCCGGGCCGGGTGGTAGAGATAAGTGGGAGGGACAGCAGCTTTCCATGCCTCCAAAAAATATGCCCTATTCATTCAGTGTTTACCCAACACGCTCAATACATGGACATGCAATTACAAATTGTCATTAACTTATTACATTATAAAAAACGACGAAAATATGGACTTACCCATGTTTAAAATGACCTGTTGAAGTGCAAAAACGAGTACTGATGGGAACAGACGAGTGGAGTCGATGTTTAACCGGCGCAGAGAGCGCAGGAGAAATGCGCTGCCTGTGTGGACAGTCAAGCGCCTGCGAGTACACTCGCAGGACTTATGCAGCACTAACGTGCTCAGTGTGTCCTTAGCGTTAATTATAACAGCCAACTTATTGAAAAATGTCAGGTTTAAATTGGGCTCGGGCCCATAATTACAGTTAATTGGACGGGCCAGGCTGGTCTCGGACATAACATGCACGGGCTCAGGCCAAGTTGGGCTGATTTTTTTGGGCCTGATCTAAGCTCTATCCTGCATTGCAAAAGTATGCCGCTGTTTGGTCTCAGCTTCAGTTACAGGGGGGAAAGCTGGTTAGGGTTCCACCAGCTAACTCAGATGTTTTATTCCAGGTGCAAGTAATGCTCCCAATGGCCTTGGTTTCCAAGGTCTTGGCCTGGTTGCACAACATGAAGAGGGCTTCTCCAGCATTATTCAGAGGGGGAGTGGGTATGGATGTGCAATAAAGTTAGGAAGTGTGGTGTGTGCACTAAGTTAAAGAGGCAGTTCAGAGGCCCTTACAAGATTTTAGAAAGGGTGACTGAAGTGACTGAGTCGTGCTGGCTGAGGGAGGGCCACAACTAGTTGTGCATTTCAACAGACTCAAACTGTATCTTTATTCATTGCCAGAAGCATCGGCAGCCCAAGAGGGGGATGGTGCACCCCAACAAGGTCCATCCTGGCACCAAGGTCCATCTGAGGTCTCCGTTGGCTCAACCTGGGTCCATCATCGGCATACACACCCTGCCCCAATGGAAGGGGAGAGAAGAGGGATGGAACTGCCCGCTTCTGGGTCATCAGAAAAATGGTGCCACTCTGCAGCTGCACTTACATCCAAGACTGTGGAGGGGACCAGAGGTGCCCCATCTGGAGGCTGCATACAACCCCAGCTCCTGCCAATCCCAGGCTCTGGGATGTCCCCGCCCCTCCTGAGGTTGTGGTTGCCCTGAAAGACAACTAATTAAAGATTAGTTTCACCTGCTCCTAATTGTGGCTGCTGCCTGTGACTCTGTGGGCTGATTATTCTCAGCTGCAGGTGATTGTGAGGGAGGCGAACTGATAAGAGAGAGCCGAGGTGGGGGCGGAGCTTCATGTACACTGGGGCAGCATTCCCGGCGAAGCGACTGTTTGCACTTGCAGAAGGTGGGTGGGGGCCGTTCTTAGCCGCTTAGGGCTGCTGGTAGACAGGGACCAGGTAAGTAGGAGTGCCTTACCGCTGCCCAGCCCTGAGTGGCAGCGTCTGCCACACCGCCAGCAGCTCCATCGTTCCAGCGCTGGACAGACGATTCCCCCACTGGCTCTTGCTGCATACGAGCCACGTCGGACCAGCGGGATCTAGGCTTGTAGACCAGCCACAAGCCTAGACCCCGGGGGAAGGTCTTGGCCAACCGGCCAGTTAAGTGGACTGTACATTTTAAATATTAAGATTTGTATTATATGTTTAGTTTTGTGCCTTATTGTCCTGGTCTGTTTCTTATGTTGTTAAATGTAGCTTTTAGAAATCTTAATACAACCACCGCAGCATTCGTGGGAAAGAGGGAGGAGCTGGAAGGAGGATAGCTGGTAGGCAGAGAGTGACAAGTCCTGCCCAGTCTAATCACGTGGCCCCATTCAGGGTGAAATTAAGTGTGTCTACCGAGAGTGAAATGGTGTGATTTACTGCATGGGGTTTAGAGTGCTGACCTGCTGTTTTCTCATGTGTGGGTTCGCTTGTTGAGAGCAGTGGTGTGTCTCCTTATATAAAGTGATTTGGTGTGCTGTGGTGCTGAGCGCGGCCGGTTAGCTGGTGGGGTGGATTTGTTGGAGGGGGGGTTGAGTTAAGGTTTAGCCAGCTCTGGACCCTTTGCATGAAGAAACTGCTGTGGCTTAATGAATTGATTAGTAAAATAAAGTGCTCATATTTCTTCACACATTGCGGTACTGTGTGTGTTTTCTCGGATCTCTGACACTTAAAGGTGGTGACAGCTCAACTTTTAACCCTGCCCAGTTGGTTTAATATTTATTTAAATCAAGGTTTATTACAATATTTTGGATTTCTGAGAAAATATAGGTCAACACAAAGAGCACATGCCATATGTAAGCAATGAAGTTATGAGATAAAACACAACGTACTTTCCTGGACAAGCGTCTCACTCCACAAGCTTCTCGCTTTAGCAATGTTAGCTGCTCTGTTTCGACAATATCAGGCTGAAAAACCGCGCATGCAGTCAGAAATTCAACCATGCTGTTCTGTCAGAAGATAGTGACTTAAACCACTGGTGAGTAAGAAAAATATTAATGTTACATGATACATATTTGTTAAGCTTCTGTTTTGTCCATGAACCATGAATGACAGTTATTACTGAACTTAAAGGGATGCTGTTGTTGAATAATCTTATTGTTGTGTTTTATGGCTGTTTGGAGAAGTTTTTGTTTAGGTTTTTAAACCAGATAGACATGAAGTTTTATGAAAAAGATGATGGTTTGGGTTAAAATGAAAAGATTTCCTCCAGAAAGGTCTCTCTGACAGAAAGCCCTGAAGGTTAACTTATCCCATTTGCTTTTTTATTTGTGTTTGTAGAAACAGTTTAAAGTAAACTTTACTGTAGTTATTAATCATGTGTTATTTATATCTTTTATAGCCAAAAGTAAAAAGAATGGGGTTGTAGCGTCCTCTGTAACAGACTATGTTAAGAGCGCAGACCCTGAATCGTATTGAATTGAAATCGTATCATGGCAGACTTTGTAATATCGGAAAATATTGTATTGTTATCCTAAAAATCAATATAATATCGTATCCAGAACCAGGTTTATTTTTTTCATAAAAAGAGAGATCAGTTTAAGTCAAGTCTGCTCTAAAACAGCTCATTCAGGACTTTGAACACTAACCAGACACATCAAGCACACATCCCATGAAGAGCTAGAAATTTTGGTCTAGACATTTATGATTCAAAGATGATCCATCCCACAAAGTTTGTTGAACCCCTGAAACTGGATCATGGGGGCTTTACCACGCCAAGTGCTGCCTGCCAGTAAGATGGTGGTTTCTGCTTCCACATTTCACTTCGAAATTGTGGAACCAGATGCGGGAGATTTCCACAAGCACACATAAAAATGCTTCAACACCACACAGGGCAACAGCAGGGGGGAGCAAAGATCCATTGAGGTGCAGAAAAGGGAGGCGAGAAAACCTCTTTAAGTGCCATCTGATCAGGGAATGGCTGTTCAACAGACAGGAGAATACAACCCCTTTAACAAGCAGGCAAGCCCCTAGGGTTAAAAGACTGTTACATGAGCCAGTGGTAAACTCCAGTGGTGGAGTTCTGGAACCTCTGGCCCAAATGTTAATCCAGTGATGAGTGACCACAGTGTTTAAAAAATGTAATTGTGTTATAATATTATTTTCATTGTTTATATTATAGGCAGCACACAGAGAACCAATGGAGCTGTACCTTATTTGCAAAGCTTGTAAAGCTGGTGTTATATGAGGTACATTTGGTATTTTTAAAAGTAGTAGTTACCTAATGAATCATTGCACAGAACTAATGTCCCTGTAGTACTGTATATTGACTGCACATGGAAGTTGGGATACAAGGAATGACAAAGTCAAATCATTTAATAATGTCATTAAAAAAACAAACAACCAGGGCCGGCCCTAGACCTTTGGGGGCCCTAAGCAGGATTTGGTTTAGGTGTCCCCCTTCACATGAGACTAAACCAACCTGTGTTTTGTCATATTAGTAGCACATATACTGTACAAATAAGCATGTCCATATAATTTATGAAGTCTTGGGCTGCAGTGCTGGCAGACTGTCAAAGAAGAACTTGTGAAGATATTTATCTACAGACTATATAAAATAATGGACGTATCTACTGTGATGTCACCCATTGGTCTGTGGACTCCTGTTTTTAAGATTGGAGTCTGGCACTTAAGCAGTTGCCATCTTGTCTTTTTTGGAGCCAGAAGTGAACATATTTGGGCTAAAGCAGGAGTTGTGGTGGAGCTGACTGAGAGGCTGAGGACACTATCAGCAGACAGCCTGGCACTCAAAGCATCCCACCCTTAATTATGTATTACTTTAAGCCTTAATAAAATGTAAACAGGTGAGTTATATAAACATCCACCCCTGTACAGTTGTCATGAATGTTGAAATTAGCTACAGAACAAAACCGTTTTTTATACATGGTAAACATGTTTATTTCTGCTGTGAAGTTGGACATTGGACATGCAGTTTTTGGCAGTCAAAAATGTTTTTGTTCAGGAAGTTCAATTTTTATTTTGTTATTGTCTCTTGTTCATTAACAAGAGATAGGAGGCCCCCAGAGACCAGGGGGCCCTAATCAACTGTATACAGTATAATGCTTACTAGGTAGGGCCAGCCAGGCCATTCATTAGGAAATATGGCTAGGGGGACACATTTTCCAAAGTGAGCCCTTCATCTTCATCCATCCGAAGTGTGTTAAGTGTGTGTGGTTTTTTTTTTTTTCACTTATTCAATCAATCTTGAGGCTACTTTAATCAAATATTGGTCAAATTGTATGCAGAACTAAAATAATGCAAAGAGTAGCCAATATGGCCGTTGCAGCTGTGTCTTGTCCATGTTCAAAAATTGCAGTTGGACCACTGTGTTCATAAACACAGTTAATGTAACTTATAACTTAATCATACATTTTCAAACCACAGTTACTATATAGCACATTCAGCACAGAGAGGAAGAGAAGTAGAAAAAAAGTTCCAATAAATACTGTTCTTCTTACCAGCGGCTTATATTAACAAAATTCTACAGAGACATTTCACCAGTAAAGTAAGCATTGTCCTGTTGTAGCACTGCTTTGTTGTTGTACATCAGCCTTTCTAATATTGCCCATGTATTTGCCGTAAGCACATGCTCATAGATTAGAATACAGACAAGCCTTTCTCACAGACAAACTGCTGAGGAGTTACCAGCAAACCTTTCTATAGCACGAGCATTTCCCTGAACCATTAGGTTGTCCTGACTCTAGGTAAAGTTCACATCTTCTTGATGCCTGCTGGGAAGAAAAGGCTGATGGTAACTGTTTGAACAGAATTTACTGTTTACTGGTAACCTGTCAAGGAAGAACAGGAATGGTGTACTTGTTGACATTTCCCAGGCACTTTCTACTGTGTGGTCATGTTTCCAACAAGGAGTGACACCTAACAAAGCCAGGGTGAAAAACAAGCTCTTCAAACATTTGATCTCCTTGTTGACTCGTGCGTGTCTGCAAGGTTCACTCTTTGCTCTTTCAGCACAAATGACTCAAGTGCTGGAAGCCACACTCACAGTCAAAAACAATGACACTATTTGTTCTGGCTTTGAAGAATGTCGATTTCCCCGGTAGTAAAATAACATGCTGTTTATTCTTTGTACTTCTATGTCACTTGGGTTATTAGTTTATAAATGACTGGCACACTCTCAGTCAAATGCTCCCCCTCCATTGACTCTTTTAAGACAAATCTTAAGGCGTACATGTTTTCAATGGCCTTTGGTTGCTCTTAGTGGTCTTAGTGGTTTTAGTATTTTAAAACCTTTTTTAAGTATGTAAAAAGTTCTTACAGGTGTTATTCTGTTTTATATTTGTGTACATGGTATTCTATATATTTGTGTGCCATTCTTTAAATTGCATAGCACTTTGGTCAACTGCAGTTGTTTAAATGTGCTATATAAGTAAACTTGATATGATTTGATAATTTATGTGCTTTGGGAAAAAATAGTGAAACCTCAGAAGTGTTACTATTCTTACTGCTCTTATTTAAAGTCAAGGGATTTGATAGCTATTGTGTAAAATCCCTTGTTTCTACTGCCATCTGGACTATTTCATATCACTACCACCAGTGGCCTGTGTGAGCAGGATTTGTGGTGGTTCTTTTCTTTGTGGACATAGGTATGCATGCATGAAAGTCTAAGTAGGCACTTATAATTGTCGTTCTCTATTGTATCGAGATTATCTCCCCACCCATTAGTTATATCATAACTATGGGAATTATTCCCATTGCTGTTAGCTTGATTAAGCTTATGTTTTAGCAATAACCACAATGTTTGGGACACAACCATACAACCATTTAATCACAATAACCAAGGTTACTATATTACCTTGGTTCTCTGAATGAAGAGATTAGCCCCTTTTACACTGCCAGATTTTCCACGAATGTTGGGCCGTTTTGCCGGCCAGCTGTGAGTGTTTATACACACAGAGGCAGAATGGCGAGTTGATCCAAGGCACCCAATTTTTCCGCCTCGTAGGGTAGTCATATTGGCGGAACCCTTTCAGTTTAAACAGACCGAGGCGGCCTTCTGCAATGGGAGGGGTTGTTGATGACGCCGCACGTGCGAGCCACTGGTGGTGGATATACAGGAAACAGCTGATAGCAGGAATTAGCAAGCAGCTCGTACTAGTAGCAAGAGGGAAACGCAAACCTGACAGACAGGTTGAGGAGGTGAAGAGATGGTGAAGAGTGGGTCGATATACGAGGGAATTGTCGCCTGACTAGCCACAGCTTCCCTCCCATGTCACTGTTTACGCTTTACACGCTGAGCTAGATGTTTTGTTACTTGCTCATGCCCCCATTGCCCTGAAAAAGGCACATTCTGTATAAACAAAAGTAGGTAGTCGGCATTTTTTGTTTTGCATCAGTACAGTGGCACACAGCGTATGCGGTGTCACCGTCCATTGAATGCGCAAGTTGTTGTGTTTTTTTATATATACACACGTATTGGGTATTTTCTGATGTTAATGTACCTGGTGGCAGAGATGTCTCATTCGAATACCAGGGGAGGGCTTGTGTACCTGCATCTGCTCCAGGGGCGATGCCAGACATTGTAGACATCCGGGGCTTAAGCCCGGTCCAACTAGGGGGTCCGGGGGCATGCTCCCCTGGAGAAAATTTTGAAAAACAACCCCTTAAATGGTGGCTTCAGGTGACTTTTAAGGGAATTATAATGGCAAAATGGGTAGGATAGGTGAAAAACATTCTGCCCTCATTCAACCTGTAATTGTGCACAATGGACCAGGTTGAATTATGGAAAATAATAATGTTGAAAGAAGCCTATTAAATCAACACAATGCAAACATATTGCTAACCAATGCATTTTTAATACTTTGTTTGCATCTTTATGTTGGATGGGGTTGAATATTGCAATACACTTTTCTCTGGCTTACCAAATTCAGCCGTTAGGAAACTACAACTCGTTCAGAATACTGCTGCCAAGATATTAACCAGAACCAGAAAATTTGACCATATCACCCCAGTTCTCATTTCATTACACTGGCTTCCTGTACACACTAGATCGGACTTCAAGATTCTGCTTTTAACTTATAAAATATTACACGGACTTGCACCAACCTACTTATCATCTCTACTTACTCCACGTTTATCAATCAGGCATCCACGATCCCATAATGTCGGTCTCCTATCCATCCCCAAAATTAATAAATCATCAGCAGGTGGTAGAGCCTTCTCATACCGAGCCCCTCTCCTCTGGAACCGCCTTCCCATTCAAATCCGTGAAGCCAACACAGTCGATTCCTTCAAAATAAACTCAAAACACACCTTTTTGCATCTGCCTTTAACATCACATAGTCTCTGTCCTTACATACTACATCATGGTTATCTACTACTACTCAGTCATTGTGCGCATCAATTTTTGTTTAGTTTTTTATATATACAAGTGCCAATGTTATTTTTGTTTTGTTTTTTTGCTTTGTTTTCATTTTGGTTTTGTTTGTTTATTTTGCTCTACATAGTCATTTCACTTGTTTTTATATGTTTTATTTGTTGTGTTATTTGTAATTTGCTTATGTGTTTTTATGTACAGCCCATTGAGGCATTTTTTGTGATTTTGGGCTATAATAAATTTGACTTGACTTGACTTGACAGACAGAAAGGGGTCAAAGTTCAATCAGCTGTGGAACATGGGCTAACAGAACGTGATGCAAGCCACTTGCTGCGTCACTAACGCTAACCTTCAGACAGTAGAGGATGTAAGCAGACAAACTTGTAATGGTTATGTAGCAAATGTAACCTTTCTATTCTACTTCAATAAAATCTGAGTTAACACAGCATGTCAACCAGGATATTTTATTTTCTTAAGTTACTGTTTGATTTCTAAAATCTTTGGTGGACATAACGTCAGGTAATATCATGCTTTTGTAGACTATTTGCAACATCAGTACTGTAAGACAAAGATGTCTATGCCAGAAAATGGTTCATAATGGTGACTTCTCTGACATTATAACCAAGATTAGTATAATAAGTATCTAATGTTGCTAGATGAGATTTCAATTTCACGTCAAGACATATTTCAATTCTTATGAGAACTTATGCTAGCCTATAGCTTTGTTGGCAGCTTGTTTGCAGTTTGTTGGCCTATGCGAAGGCATGGGTTTTGAGTCATCATGGTGAGCCAGAGCAGGCCAGGCCAAAAAAGTCAGCTTTTAAATCAGTCACCAACCTGAAATAGTGTTCGGCAGATCACTGGATGCATCGTCTGCTAACGACACAACAGATGGTGTTTTCTTGAAAAACTTTCTGATGTCAATGATGTGCAATCACTAGATGAAAAGGACTGGACGGTGACTGACTTATGACAGCAGGCTGACGTTAGGCGGCCCATGCTAGGCTATATTGTATTCAATGTCAGGCTACCTGTTGGCGGTTTGATTTTGCTCAGATTTCATTGATTGATCTAGTTTTCTTTATAATAAGGGATATGGACAGATTGACGGATAGTGTAACAGACAGGATGATGTGATTTTATGGTCATGGATGCTGTTACTGTTAAGAATGTGTTCAGATACATCAAAAAGTCTGTTACGGTAGTTATTCAGTTTTCCATAATGTCAGTGACTCACTCCCAGCAGAGTTATGTGTTTTAGACGCTGTGAAGCTTGTCAGTCAATACTGGCACCTATGATAATGACCTGTGTGAGATACCAACTTGTGAGTGGCAGAGGCTTGAGGAGAGGATTGCTGTTATGCCTGTCTTGTGTGTGTGTGTGTGTGTGTGTGTGTGTGTGTGTGTGTGTGTGTGTGTGTGTGTGTGTGTGTGTGTGTGCGTGCGTGTGTGTGTGTGTGGAAGCTAGGAGAGGGAGTTGTGAGTTAGCCGCTAATGAGAGACGGCACTGTTAGGGCACAAGTATACTGGCTGCATGGCCAAACATACGCGTAAATAGTGTGCTGCACCTGTGTGTATTCTTGCTGCAGCATGGTCGCTCGTCAACGCAGCCAAAACGCCCGATACTGGTAGTCTCCGCTAGGGGCAGACCCAGACACAGAGGCCATGAAAAGTGAAGAAGGCGGTGACACTGTATTTCTGGATGTAGTAGGCTATACACAAACATGGATACTCGTGATGAAGACTAGATTATAATTTTATGTCTTTTAAGATCTTGGCAGAGGAAAAGGCGTTGTCTCTGCCGCCATCAGAGATGGTATGTGTGGCCCGACCTCACGTTCACGGTCTCTAGAGATCTACTTTGCACGAGCGCCTCTAGTGTTCATGTCAATATTGCACCTCGCACACGCGTCACGTTACCTCATGTCAAAGTGAGCGGCCTACGTGCCAAACGACCGCAAAATACGCATGGTAGCCATGATGCATATGCGCATGCGTTGTCTGCAGCAAGTATACTTCTCGCATTATAAGCAGACAGGTTTGTTATTTTGGCATTGGTTATGGCCCATAGTGACCTGTGTAAGGTTAAGAAATAAAGAGCCAGCAAACAAGTTTATGCCTCGTAGCATCATTGTAATATTTTCCCTGTAATAGGCTATATGTTCCTGAGACATTAATCTGTCTGAGGGTAATGTAAGGATAAAATAAAAGGACTAATGAATAAAGGAATTAGTTATTATTGTTATTATTATTATTATTAATTAATAAGAATAAAGGATTAAATGAATAATCTCTTATTTTCTTTAGTATTTTTTGTTATATACAGATGCAATGATGATTGCTGGGTAATATATATATGTTGATGCTCTCCAATGTTGAGTCTCTGTTTGATCATGTGATAAGACGATATATGCACAATATCTTGCACTGGAGCTCATCGTAAGCATGCACTGGGGCCAATTGTAACTACCTTACGCCACTGATTCCTGCTGGAAAAGCAGTGTTGGTTCATTACCACACACCCAGGTTTGGGGCCTAAACAGCAGCTGAAAAACACAGCAATGGCTAAATTACTGGCTGTTGTTATATTATATATTGGCAGGGGCACCCCCCCCCCCCAATAAAAGATTTTTTGCCGAAGATGAAGGTTGTAATTAGGTTGCTGTGGCTCAGAGGTAGAGCGGGTCGTCCACCAATTGGAACATTAGCGGTTTGATCCCCGGCTCTTCCTGTCTGCATGTCATCCTTGAGCAAGATACTGAACCCCAAATTGCTCCCGATGATGCTTCCATTGGTGTGTGAGTGAGTTAAAAAAACAAAACTGAGTAGCAAGTGGCACCTGTACCTGTATGGTAGTCTCAGCCACCAGTGTATGATGTGTGTGTGAATGGGTGAATGTGACTCGTAGTGTAAAAAGCGCTTTGAGTGGTCGGATGATTAGAAAGGCACTACACAAATGCAGGTCCATTACCATTTAAATGGTTCCCCTCAAAGTGTAACAGGTTATTGGGGCCCTGCTGAATCACAACTAATTTTGCTGTTTATTGGTCTTGAACAGTAGTAGCTTAGCAGGCGCCTCACCTAGCTGACATACCATCCACTGTTCCCTCCTTCCACATGACAAATTCAGCTTTTATACTGCATCACTTTAGAAACGTTGATATGAAACATATGAAAGGTGCAAATGTGATGTATTTGTGATTTGCAGAAACGTACAATGCCATATTTTCCTCTGGCGACTGGGCTGAGCACTGGGGGATCACAAGGCAGGAAGTCCACAATATGTTTCTCAGTCTGTGCTGTCTTCTGTGTGGTCTACTGCTGGACCAATTTGTGTTGTAAATATTCAGTATTTGTTGTGAATATCTGGGTAATTATTTGTTCAAGTGTGCTTTTTGTAGCAAATTGAGATTATTGCATCAGCATTTTTCCATTATCATCCTGCGCTGGTGTGTAGCCAATAGAGGGCAGCAGGGACCAGCTAATAGTCCATTTATTCACCACTTGACTCATTCTACAGCATGTGGATGTGAAGAGGTCACAACTTTACCATTTAAAAATTCCTTTATCACATAATGCTGTTGTTTGAAAAGATTGTGGACTGTCATTTCTCCATCACAGTCACCTGCACCTTCTGACAGAGGACAGGGTTATCCAGCTGCACCACACCCATGATAGCATTTCACTTAAGTCCAAATTCTAACTTATCATTTTGATAAATACAGACCCTGAGCTGCATCCTCTCTACAGTAGTTGTGTCATGCTCAACTTTTTGAATCTTTCACTCTGCATCTCCTGTATCCCCTCCTGACCTATCCTCTTCAAATGACCACCTGTTCATCGTCAGTGGAAGTAGGCCTGTTGTCACAGAACTGGCCAAAACTGGTGTGGTTCTGCCTGCTCTGTGAGACTGCACTGACACAAGCTACATAGACACTGCTGACACAGCTCTGCATGTGTCCATAACAACCCTTAGGGCCCCGAGACACTGGTCACCAGCTGCCTATGTACATTACATCTATTCTAAACTAATTCTTGTTTGTGCCGAAGCTAATGACTTTTCTTGCTTGATATGCTGCCTCATATTCTACATGCATCCATTTTGTCTGAAGAAGCTGTTTTATGAAAGCAGTCCTACATAGACAGAGATAAGCATGCAACTTCAAGAAGACCTGAAGAATGATTTGGAAAGCCTGCACAATATAACACTGGTCTTTACCTGAAGCAATATGTAAAGACAGTACATTTAATATCGTTTGAGCTCACCAGTTGCTAGGGCTGCTTTCTTATGAGCTGTTATCTTCAAAGGCACATTTGACAGGATGTTAGGCCTCTTGTTTTTGCATTACTCAAGGGTACAAATGATAAGAGATGATATCATTTTATATGCAAACTCATCGTCTTTGTTTGCACTTGTTAATGAAGTTCTAAATTACCCGTGAATTATGTTTTCTCTGTAGATACCTCCTCTATCTGCAGGCCAGATGGTCCAGTTTGTTTCTTCCTGTATAAATACTGAACAGGAAATGGCCCAACTGTCCCAGAAATGAGTTAATTTACAAACAGCTCTTTATTTATTTATGACTTTGTTTACTTGTGACACTTATAATTCACTTATATAATGTTTAACCCATGCAGCAGCCTAGTCACCAAAAGAAAATGTTGCGTACTGCAAACCACGAATACATTAAATTTGCACATTTCATTTGTATCATATCAAAAGTTTCTGAAGTGACGTAGTATGTGAGCTAACTTTGTCATCAGGAGGTGGAAGGGAATGTGGATAGCGTGACACCTGGGTAAAAAGCTTGCCAAGCTGCAGATCACTGTTCTAGACCAACAAACAACAAAAGTTGTTATCTTTTAGTGAGTCATTGCTGTTTTCAGCAGCTTTTTAAGCACCAAACATAGGTGTTTTTTCAGCAACCCTTTGCTGTTTTCCCAGCGAGGATAATGCCACAAAAAACAGGTATTTCAAGCCAAAACATGATCTTTTCCTATAACCCTAAGCAAGTGGTTTTTGTGCCAAAACTTAACCACACATTTACCACAAACCACAAAGTTTCGATGTATCAGCAACGTAATAATGTACAAATGTAACGGATCTGTGGTTTGCGGTAATGAACAATGGCAACATTTTTCCTGGCGACTGAGTGGAATGCTATTATCAGCTTTGTCACCTTTTTTTTGACAGGTTTCTGCTGTGATTTGGTCTGGATCAGCCAGATAGGGATGCTGTAATTAAGGCCCCAAAATGCAACTATTTTAAGGCCACACCCCTTACATTGTACATAGGATTGACCTAAATTTGACACACAAGTGCAGCTCAGTGCGGTCTACAAAAACACACTCAAGATCCATTAAGGTCCAGAGTCAAATTTTCCACCATTTTTAATTTTTTTGAAAAATGCATTTTGACAACTTCTTCTAAAATGTAGGTCCAATTGTACCAAACGTTCTATGGATCATCACTGGGCCAAGCTTATCAAAAGGTATCAAAATCTTGTTGATGTTTCATTGCATTTTGAAGATATTAACTAATGAACTTTAGAGGAAGCGTGGCTCAAAACACAACTTTACCCTGTAACGACTGGGCCAATCATTACAAAACTTACCATACATGAATCGACCACTAGGGGGCACTATAAATTAAAAAAAAAAAGCATGTGGCACTACACAAGTCACGCTATAAATCAGAAATTATTCTCTAATCATCACAAAACTTGCAGGATTAGATAATAATACTGAAGTACATGTGTCAAATTATTTTGAAATGTGTCAATAGGGCGTACTCGCAGTTCCAAACAAGTGCATTGGTCTTTTACAAAAATTTAGCCATAATCAATAACCATTTGTACAACATCACCCAACTTAAGGATATTTTTAATTAAGCTATTGTAGTATCATCTCAAAATGTCTCTGCAACTGACTAATAGGAAGCAACAGTGTTTCTGTGTGGCCCAGTAGAGATTTGTATGAAAGACTTAGTTTACAAATTTTTAGTGGCTCTTACTAACATTTATGTTGCATATCCAGCAGATTACCTGTTCTCTGACTTAAAGACCCAAGGTTATACTAGCAGTTCATTGCAATTAAGTAACTGGCAGTGTGTTAATTAAACACTTTGCTTAACTCACATAGGTTAAAATAGACCAAAATTAGGTCCAGAGACCTTTCTAGGAAATTTCCAAGACATGATGGTCCAGTGATATATAGTGTTGCCAATCTTATTTATATAATACTGATGTTTATAAGGTTGCAAGAGAGGCTGCCTATTCTGCTGATGATGACATAACTGGTTATTATTCAGCACTACATATCAGTTTCATCTGCACTGTAATGACTATTTGCTGATAAAAATGTGTTGTATGTGAGCATATTCAGATTTCCTCTGACTTGTGGTGGACACATCAGAAGTCCAATGTTTCAAAAACACAAAAGAGACTCTCAGCTCTTTAACAAATCATTTACAAAAAACACATAACAGAAAAAGAAAGAAGCTGAAAATCTCCTGCTAATTGTCACTGTGTCTAATGAAAGCCGTGGGGGTAGAAGAGGAATGTCTCACATGACTCATTCCCACTCTCTGGGAATTATCTTCAGCATCCCTTGACAGGCATCTTACCAAGTCGGATGTGAAAATCAAAATTGATCTCATATTTGTTTGTTTTCGCATTTGTTTTGTACAATTCTACCTTTTTTTCTTAGCAGTTGTCTCTCTTGGACAGTGACAGGCAGACAGGAAACAAGAAAGCTAGTCAGTGCCACCACAAGTCAGCTGACTTTGGTTCAGAATTAGGGGAGAGCTCAAATCTGGCAACCCAACTATGAGGACAGATCTTTGGAGATGCTGCACCCAGTGCAGTCTGGGATTAATCATGAATCTGAACACACTCAGGTGATGAAAGTTAGTGAAAGGAAGTGACTTTCTCCATCATGAAAAAAAATGATACATCAGGCTCATGAGCCACCTCCAGTCATTTACCTTGTGATGTGAAGGTGTTTGCAACTTAACATGTTACATCTCTGAATAAGCACCTAACTCACTTTATCTAACATTTGTTTTACACTCCATATTGGCTAAAGTCTGAACCTAACTGTCACAAAAACACAGAGACAGCAGAGAGCATAAATACATGTCTTAGCCTGCTTTCTTGGGGTAATATGTATGTGTAATACATGTATCAATTAATTATCATCTATGCACAACAAAAAATGAAAATAATTTAATAACCAGGAAACATTGTTAATGGGCCCATTTGTACAACCAAAATAATAATCTGACCAAATGCCTAATTGATAAAATAATCAATTTCCAGTGCATACTGGTTGTGTGCAAATACATAATAGCCCTATTTATGTTTATTTATTCTGTAAGTCTGCTGTCAGATATTATACAGTAGGGAGCAGAATTCTCTGACATAAAGAGTAAAAACGTGGAGACCATTACATTGCGATTTTGTTGCAAGAGCAACAGCTTTGGTCCGTGCTTACTTCCTGTCAGCTAACATTCCAACAGAAAATACACTTGGACTTATTGAATGTTAATGTCAGTTTTGAAACGGTCCAGTGGATTCACTGTCAAGCTTACAGTGTAAAATCTTCTTTAGCTTATGAAACAAAACAAAACAAAACACTAAAGTGAAATGTAAGAATATTTAAAAATGTCTAAGAGACAATTCACTTTTCAAAGGAACAATAAATTCCCTTTGGACTATACACACAGAATGTACTACACTAATCTGATAAGTGTGACATAACTACAGAACACTTTCTATTAGCCAAAATATCAAAGACATCCATCTCCACTGGTTTCAATGCCATCACTAGAATTGAACTGACCAATGGAATTGGTTCACAAAGTGCTGGATTACATTGGATTCGTGGACTTGTTTCATGAATATCTTTTTATTTTAACAGCATTGTGTTGAATCAAAAGTCCAATGTTTCAACATTGCCGCTTTTTATACTTTTTCAAACATAACAAGGCATCCTACTGGATAATCACCTCATTGCTAATCAATAAGTCATCCATCATCTGTATCACCTGCATTGCCACCTGTGTCTGCTTCACATGTTATGGAACCATCTTGTGGATCAATCAAAACACATTAACCCAGCCAAAAGAACAAACCAAAAATCTAATTTGAATATATATATATATATGTTTATACATACAGTACAGGCCAAAAGTTTGGACACACCTTCTCATTCAATGCGTTTTCTTTATTTTCATGACTATTTACATTGTAGATTCTCACTGAAGGCATCAAAACTATGAATGAACACATGTGGAGTTATGTACTTAACAAAAAAAGGTGAAATAACTGAAAACATGTTTTATATTCTAGTTTCTTCAAAATAGCCACCCTTTGCTCTGATTACTGCTTTGCACACTCTTGGCATTCTCTCCATGAGCTTCAAGAGGTAGTCACCTGAAATGGTTTTCCAACAGTCTTGAAGGAGTTCCCAGAGGTGTTTAGCACTTGTTGGCCCCTTTGCCTTCACTCTGCGGTCCAGCTCACCCCAAACCATCTCGATTGGGTTCAGGTCCGGTGACTGTGGAGGCCAGGTCATCTGCCGCAGCACTCCATCACTCTCCTTCTTGGTCAAATAGCCCTTACACAGCCTGGAGGTGTGTTTGGGGTCATTGTCCTGTGATCGTCCAACTAAACGCAAACCGGATGGGATGGCATGTCGCTGCAGGACGCTGTGGTAGCCATGCTGGTTCAGTGTGCCTTCAATTTTGAATAAATCCCCAACAGTGTCACCAGCAAAACACCCCACACCATCACACCTCCTCCTCCATGCTTCACAGTGGGAACCAGGCATGTGGAATCCATCCGTTCACCTTTTCTGCGCCTCACAAAGACACGGCGGTTGGAACCAAAGATCTCAAATTTGGACTCATCAGACCAAAGCACAGATTTCCACTGGTCTAATGTCCATTCCTTGTGTTTCTTGGCCCAAACAAATCTCTTCTGCTTGTTGCCTCTCCTTAGCAGTGGTTTCCTAGCAGCTATTTGACCATGAAGGCCTGATTCGCAGTCTCCTCTTAACAGTTGTTCTAGAGATGGGTCTGCTGCTAGAACTCTGTGTGGCATTCATCTGGTCTCTGATCTGAGCTGCTGTTAACTTGCGATTTCTGAGGCTGGTGACTCGGATGAACTTATCCTCAGAAGCAGAGGTGACTCTTGGTCTTCCTTTCCTGGGTCGGTCCTCATGTGTGCCAGTTTCGTTGTAGCGCTCGATGGTTTTTGCGACTCCACTTGGGGACACATTTAAAGTTTTTGCAATTTTCCGGACTGACTGACCTTCATTTCTTAAAGTAATGATGGCCACTCGTTTTTCTTTAGTTAGCTGATTGGTTTTGTGCAAAGCAGTAATCAGAGCCAAGGGTGGCTATTTTGAAGAAACTAGAATATAAAACATGTTTTCAGTTATTTCACCTTTTTTTGTTAAGTACATAACTCCACATGTGTTCATTCATAGTTTTGATGCCTTCAGTGAGAATCTACAATGTAAATAGTCATGAAAATAAAGAAAACGCATTGAATGAGTAGGTGTGTCCAAACTTTTGGCCTGTACTGTACATATATATATATATAAAAGAGCTCCACTTTTGTCCTCATTTAGAAATTCTGGATCTGGTGCTGATTACACTAGGTTTCTAGGTCTAGGTCTCTCGCTTTCTCCAGTTTTGACACCATGCCAAACAAAGTGCTAACTCTGCTCTTTGAACTGCCCATTCTGCTCTGTGCTGGAGGTTTCAGGTTTCTTTGTTCTGTGTATTGAAGTCTGTTCCCCCGTCAGTGTGTTTTCTGAAGAAGTGAAGTGTACAAGTGTACAGACATCTCCCAGTTCAGTAGAGGCAGTAGTTGATTTGAGTGGGGACAAGGGGGGATGCCACCCCCCTTGTTAGCAAACTGACCAGAATCCATCCTCCTTATAAATCTGCCATCCAACTCCACCCGCCCGTGCACTGTTGGAAAGAGGAGATTCTTAGCATTCTGATGATATCACTATTGTTTTTACTCCAAATATTAAAAATACATCTCCTTTCATAATGTCTGTCTTCGAGCCATACTTTTGAGGAAAAGGCCTTCAAAGTTTGCAGTATGGTGGCCACAAAGATACATGACAGAGCCAGAACTCACTGACTTTCTACACTGGGAACACATGCTTTATTGCAGGGGTTGTCCTGGGGTACAAAATACAAAGAAAGGCTTGGGGACACTTTTATTTTGTAGCCAGCAAGGTAACAAAAACAAGCATATCTAACAACGAAATGCAGGAAGACCAGAAAATATTGTTTATGTTGTAAAACTGCGGTCTGTTTGACAAACAGAGTTAGCAAACACTCAGCTATGGACTTTACATGACAATACTAACACAACTGGATCAATTTTTCATGATTGTTTTCATCAGTGCAGCCTTAATTGCAGTTCAGACCAAAGATTTGCGACACAACCACTTTTGAACATTGTAGTAAAAAGTTGCAGCAGTGTGAACTAGTCAGTCTGAGCTCGCTGAATCACCGGCAACTGGTTTTAGAACGTAAAACAGGCTCCCATGTTCTACAGCCAATCGGCTTGTAGTGAAGTCTGTTGGTCAAGTCAAAATGAGCGCATACTGCGTGTTCGCTTGCTGCGGCAAGTGCTCCATCCCCGCTGAGCCCTCTGTGGTGCTGGTTATTTATATTATTGTGGCGTATTAATTATGAATACAGTCCATCTAATGCTTGTTTTATGTTTTTCACCATGTAATCACTACTACAAGCGTGGGGTGCAGTATGTGGGTGGTGGTGTGGGAAGGGTGTTATAATGAAACAAACCATGTCCGCTCCCCCGTTAAAGATTAACAAATCGTTCGACTGAGTAGAGGAATGTCAAAACACCCCTTTGCCACTTTGCCCAGATAGAAGTCAGTATAGTCAAGGTCAGACATGTTAGGGGACATAAACAGATAAAAAACACACTGGAGGGAGACTAAGATTTTTCCTCTGTTGTATGCAAAGAAAAGGCAAGTGTCTGAACTTTTTCATCAGACCCATGATCCAACACTGAATGAATGGTTAAAATGTTAATAACAACAATGATAATAATAATAATAATAATAATAATAATAATAATAATAAAGATAATAAAGATAATAATAATAATAATAATAATAATAATAATAATAACATGGTTAAAATACGTTTACTGTTTAGCCAACTAAAGCACTTGTTTAGGGTAAGGTTGTGGTTCTGGTTAAAAGAGGTTAAAATTCCACTGGCTTGCATTAAGGTTAGATCCATTACATACTCATCCTTTACTGGGACCTGCATACCACACACTACTTCCAAAACAGGAAGTAGGAGTCTCAGACCAGAAGTCTCCAGATCTGCTGGCCACCTTGTGGCATGCTCATATGATTCATCCTTCGCCCACCTGTGGGCTCAGTGGTGCTGCAACCAATGGGAAATGACAAGCCATGAAAGGCAATTTGGCAATGGAATGTAACTTTATTAAGGAGAATGGCATGTCAAGTACCAAAGGGGTTTAAAGCCTGGAGGTTTGGATGGGTATCGGTATATCACAATGAACTGAGACAGCTGGGCTTTTATCTGTTTCATAAATCTACTGAGAAGCATTCCCCCTGTGGTTTTAAAGGTATACTTCTGCCTTTGCTGTGGGTTCTTCACATTTTAGATCAATGTAAATTTATCAGCAGCATATTGTAGCTTTCTTTGGAGTTGCCTTTGTAAATCTATTTTTGTTTTACAAATACGCAGATTGAACTTTTTTACCAATGAAAATGGCACCTAAAACGTCATGCCGCTACTGAAAGCTCCATTTTACATGCATACAAAAAAAGAAAGTAAGAAATAAGGTTTTTGAAATTTGAAGGCCATTGAATATCAGACTGCAGATAATACTATACCACATAATACATCCATCCATAAAGGAAACACATTAAACATAAGCAGACAGGTTGTAGCATATGTTGGAATGCATGTCTAAAGAGGGCAGTTGAAGCGTGTTAATGAGAAACCATGTTGATTTATAGCAGCTGTTACTGCTCTTAGTTATAGCAGCTCCAATCACCCTTACAAGGAGTGAGGTGGGCAAACAAAGGCTGGTCAAACGTTTTCTTTGCGAGCACAGCTAATTGACATTCCTGTTGTCAAAGTAACAAGTCAAGAGGAAACTGCTAAGCTAGTAAGCATAATACATAGTTTCCTTGGTAACCGTTTGTGTGGAGGCAGCTGGAGGCGATTCTCGACAATGTTCATGTGACAACTCTCTTCAAACTGGTTATGAGTAAGCTATTTTTACACTTAGACTGGGTAGCTCCCTGAGATGTGGTGTTGATGATTGTAAACCAATGTCAGAAGTATTTTTGGAATTTTAGCCACTGTCTATACACCTGCTGCTGAGACAACAGGACTTTCAATACCATATCAAAAAGTGGAGAGACCTTGCATTTGTGTGTGTGTGTGTGTGTGTGTGTGTGTGTGTGTGTGTGTGTGAGTGAGTGAGTGAGTGAGTGAGTGAGAGAGGGAGAGAGAGAGGGAGTGAAAGAGGATCTGTAGATAAGAAAGTGTAAAAAGATGATGAATTATACATATTACACTGCTGTATAGATCCCTTGCTGACATTTGACATGACAATGACTGCCAGGGGCTCTTTACCCTTTGTGCAGAGGACGAGATTATCCACCATATAACAAAGACAGTAAATGACTGTCATTGCCATGTTAATGTCATAGTTATTGTCTTTTAAGTGCTGCTGACGCATATGTTAAATGTCACTCTAGAGGCTAATGCTGTTGTGTTACAGCCTCTTTTGCTTTTATGATGCCAGCATGCTTTATAAAATCACACACTGGAACAGCATGATGCTGCAGTTGTTTGGTGCTGTGAAAAAATGTAAAGCCAGCATTAGGATGGGACATCATAGCGGACCTGTAATTTGATCTCTTTACAAAAGTGGCCTATTTATCTTAATGAGCACACCTTTTTTTCAATAAGTCTATAAATAACATGATGAAAATGGTGAAATAATAGGTACATTTCCATCCATCTCTTTATATGCACATTGTCTATTTGCACATAAACATGCTGCAAGCTGCAAGCTGTCTTCATCATCTCAGGATGGCTTTTAACATGCTGATGTATGCACTCCGTGCTGTTACCACAGAGCTGTAATATTCACTATTCAAATACTGTCTATTTCCATTGTCCAGTGTGCTCTCCATTATTACACATCCATTGTTTTGCTTCATTAAAGGTTTGATCGGTGCTCTGGTATAAAGGCACCAGAGTGGAAAATTATAGTCACCTCAATATGTGCATAACAGTAGGTAGTAGTAGTAGTAGTAGTAGTAGTAGTAGTAGTAGTGGATGGAGAAGCTCATAAGTTCACATTGTCTTTGCCAATTTTCTGAAAATTATGATAAAATGTGTGGTATATTTGGACAGAAACCCAACTAATATCCACCAGAAGTTCCCAGAACCAGAGGTGAGGGCTACAAAAGATAGAAATTAGAATTCTGCTTTGTATACTCTGCCACATGGCTTCTGGCAACCACTAGCTCTGTTTTTTCAACAGTCATAAAGCTGTGACTGCTCAAGCACCTTGGTTCGTTGTATGTAGTCTGCCTGTCCCAGCCATGGAAACCTATAGTTCCCTCAGAGAAGCCACAGGATTCTTGGCGGCTTCCCTCACTGGTGCCTTTCTTACACAGATACTCAGCTTTACAACTGAGCCATTTCTTTCCCTTTTTTAAAACCATAAGTGACATTATGCTAACATGAGAAATATTTAGTGCTTGAATTGGTAATCTACTGATTAGTATTTTTAGTTAACTGCCATCAATTTGGCTGGCCAGCTGTAGGACCCTTCAGGTGCATTTTAGTTGTCAAAGATTCCAAGCAATGACAAGAACCCTGCTAATCCCTCAAAACAAATGATTGGTCCCTACTTAGTTGTTTTAGCAAGGAGCATAGAACCAACAAAATAAACAAGCAACTGCAGTCTGCCATCCTAAATCTATGCAACAAGCATGTTGTAAATTCCCCTTCTCATCAGAGATGAAGCTCAGACAACATTCTGACAAGCCTCAGAAACTAACACCAACCCAATAGCTTCTTTGCATATGACATTATGCATCCATGCGCTTTCCAGATGGAGAGCAGGCAATTGGAGCCAGATTCTGAGGCAACGACTACCAACATTGCACAAATACATATGATTATAGCTGTTCCCATTTATCAGTTTGTGAAAAAAAAAAAAAATCACAGGAAAACATCTGCAGACGTGGATCAAAAATCCAAAATCTGGTGGTGCTGAGTCAGCTGATGCTAAGTTACAGCCTTGTGTTAAATGTGTCTTGAGTTGGCATTACCATACAATGTGCTGCAACAGCCTCTCTGTGTTTTTTAGACATGACACAGGTTTATAACAGCATTTATAACCCAGACCCCTGGGAATGGTTGACCTAGTAGGTAGAATACATCAGCTAAAGTTAGCTAGCTGCTGGCTGCCTGGCGTAAGTGGTTCACCCTTATATAGCTGAGTTGAATAGCAATACAAAAAGACAGTAAGCAAATTCTCAAACACATTTACTCACTCAGCTGAAAACAAGAAGGCATTCATTCAGCTGGCCTACCTTGGTTCTGAGGTTATAGATCCAGTTTTACACAAAATAGTCATAGTCCTCTAGACTCTTTCACACTTTCATCTTGCTGGTCGTTGGAGTCGTGGACGACTGACATTGTGACCACACAGAGACAATTGGTCAAGTTGTGGAAAAAGTTGCTTTTCAGATTAGAAGATCGTGGCCATTACTTTGTTATTAAACATATCATGCAGTAAATGTGTTTGAGAATTTGCTTACTGTCTTTTTGTATTGCTATTCAACTCAGCTATATAGGGATGAACCACTTACGCCAGGCAGCCAGCAGCTAGCTAACTTTAGCTGATGTATTCTACCTACTAGGTCAACCATTCCCAGGGGTCTGGTGAAATGCTGTTATAAACCTGTGTCATGTCTAAAAATCACAGAGAGGCTGTTGCAGCACATTGTATGGTAATGCCAACTCAAGACACATTTAACACAAGGCTGTAACTTAGCATCAGTTTTGTATGGAGGAGATATTTGATACTACTGTATCTGTACAGAAACCAAAACCAGTGCTCACCAAATATATCTGACAACCGGCATATAGTTGGTGACCACAGTGGGTGGATGGATAAACTGCACGTCTTTGTAACTGCATTAAAGCATTTAAAGTGTGAGTGTGCATAGCTGAAAACGGCATGATATGTTTAATAACAAAGTCATGGCCATGATCTTCTAATCTGTTATTAACTTAGAGGACTCCTTTGAGACAAACTGTAGTCTTACCTGCTGCATAGTGTGACACAGAACTTATGTAAATGTTACAAGATGCGGCTTTTAAGTAAAGTCCTAAAACATGTTTATATTTTGAATGTTGTCATGGAACAGCTTAATTCCTACAGAATTCCTCTCAGTAACTGTATTAGAAACATTCCCGGTATTTTACAAATTATTTTGTGAAAGACAAATTATTTTAAAATTAAGTGAAAATGTATGATTGATTCAGTCAGCTCAAACATATGAAAAAACACCATGGTATGCTGAAAGTAGGTAAACAACCGTACGGCATGTACGGGACTAATGAGACGGGAAGTATAAAGTAAAGAAGGAAGGAAGCAATTTCTTTCCAAAGCTGAGAGGGGATGCATTCCATTGCAAATTGTCAACTTGGCCATGTATAGTGTGAGAATTCTATCTGATAAAAGGTTTTTGACGTCATCCAAGTCAACAGATGATGGCCAGATGGATAATGTCCAAATCGACATCCTAGACTTTCTGATAGGGTAATAGGGAAATGGCCAAAGTGAGCTTTCTTTGTTGAGGCTAACACTGAGTGGCTCCTTCTGTGATGTTTATAACATTGATAACAATCAAACCTCAAGCATCACTTCAAACATCCTGCCTGGATGCCACTGTTTTACAGCCTCACATGCAACTGCATAATGTCAACAGAGAGTTTTATCTTTCCCTGCAAAATCTAAACACCATGTGCACTCAGCAAATGAATGACCTACACTGCTCACAGAGAAATGGTAGATTAACTTTAATTCACCATGAATTCACTTTGATTTAGTTAGTACTATGTGATCCGGTCATTCCATGATACCTGAGGCTGGCTGCTGTCCTAGTTGATCCTGTAATGCTACATTCTTGAAGCCTTGGGAACATGAAGAAAATGCGACTTGATTTTAAGCACTCATACAATATTTGATGACTAACATCATGACATGGTTCCTACACAAGTATGGAAAGTATGGAAAAGTATGGAAATAAATTTGATCAATTTCAAGGTATTAAAAAGTATGGAAAATGAAAAATAAAGTGTGGAAAAATATTTATGTTTCCAGATTATTACCACTGTTCTAAAATACTGTTTTCTAAAATAGAAAATTACATATTTCCAAAAAATAATTTAATCAATCTGGATGGTGTTTTATGCCGGGCCAAGCACAGTTTATGTGAGAGCAAATGAGAAAACATCCTGCCCCTTTTACCTGATTGACAAGTGATATTGTCAGTCGCTGCCCCATGACCCTCCTCCAGCCCCCCAGGTATCAAGTTTCACTCCAACACTGCAGACGAAGACGAGTTTCACGTGGTTCACAATGGGTAGATGCAAGTTTTTGGATGGATGGCTTGACAATACCGTATATAAATACTGGTTGGCCAAGGATTCCCAATTCACACACAGAGCTAGATGCAAGCTTTGTGTGAAATCGTTTGACATCGCCAACATGGAGGAGAAGGCGATTCTGAGCCACATGAAAGGAAAAAACACAGATGTCTCATTACTGCATCGCCTGCACCCAGAGTCCCAACCTTTTTGCCTCAGCCCAGACAGTTTTTATTTCCATGCCATTATGGTACTTGGCTACAATCGCCTATTAAGAATAATTAAATATGATGTGAAATATGATACACTGATATATTTACTCAGATGTTGCATATTCTCGGGAAAAAAAAACAAAAAACAAAAAAACGCTGAGAAGTCTGGAAATTAGGGTATGGAAAAGTATGGAATTTTGAAATTCCAAATGTGTAGGAACCCTGTCATGAATGACAAGGACACTTACAAGTCCTATATAGCAGCTCCGTATGTGGCCCTACACTTCATAATATGACACTCTATGTGGCCATATGATGGGAGTAAAAGAGGATGTCAGGTGACACATACAAAGACCTTGTACAGAGGAGGTGGGGTGGATGGATGGGCCAAACAAACACATGACTTTGACCCAGAAGATGCTGTTTGTGTCTTGTGTGAAACCAAAAGTCAGTGTTGACTTATTTAACTTATGTAAGTAAGCTGATTTACGCAACATACCTAACTTATGTCTAAGTTACATCATGTATGTAACATACCAAACCATGATCTTTTTCTAAGCCTAGCCAAGTAGGTTTGGTGCCCAAACCTAAGTGCAAGTTTATTTTGAAAAGATGCTGTATGCATGTAACAAGCAGAAACTGACATGTACAAAACTGATGTTAGAGGGATATGTAGCACCATGGACGTCGTTAGACCTGGGCATTCCTGGCTAAAGCCCCGGATCTTTTCAGCTTCTGTTTTTTGTTGTTGTTGTTGTTGTTGTTGTTGTTTTTTTTTAACTAATAAAGTTTCCAACTTAAAGTCCACAGCACGGCACAACAGACAGCAACGCACGCAGCACAGCAGCACAGTAGCACAGTAGCACACAACACACTCACTGTCACACCAGCTTACATGGCATATGTACATGACTAGCTATATGTTTGATTTTTTGTTTATGTAAATCCCTAATGATGTTTAGTATATACACATTCAACTGTCCGTTTCACTTTCATGTATTTCCCACTCCAAACTGACCACACACACATATCTAAATGTGAAGTAAGGGATAATGTATAGTGAGCCGGTGACTGTTGAAAAATAACTCTCGACAGGGGAATGGAACCCCAACGCGCAGCGTCCATTCCCAGTCATGTTCCATTATCCCGCTTAGAACATGGCTTACTACTTACTACTTATAGCTGTTTGTGCTGTTTGCTCCTGATGGCCCTGCAATTTTCTCTTCCTTTCTTTTTTTTTCTGGGGACAAGTCATTTTTTAGCCAAACATCAAGTGTTTTGTCCTCTCCAGAAATGTTAAAAGTGATGTCCTGAAAATGCTGCATTTTGCCACTACGATCCTATTTGGCCTGTGTGGACTAATGTTAACTGATTTTGATGCTCCTCAGTCTAAGGCTGTTGCTATGGCGTCCCTAGCAATGGAGCAGCAGAACAGCGGTGATACCTCAAGAAATAAACACCGCAGAATTTTGTTGATTGACCAATCAGAATCAAGTATTTAAGAGTGCCATGTTCTAAGCAAATTTACTCTTCTGTGCTTTGGAGGCCCGTATCTCCCCAATGGATCGGTTGATTTGAGTGATTGACACTTCGTTCAATTCGTTAGAGCCAACAGAATGATGCTATACCCACCAACACGAGATTGACAGCACTGTAAGCCAATCAGAGTCAGCAGAACGCTGTGGGGGGGAGGTGCTGGCTGCTGAATGTGGTCACTGTTATGCTCCCCCGGGTCCTAAAGCCTATCACTTTCGCCCAGATTCATTTGAATGCTACTGGAACGTACCGTGTGGCCAAATTAACGTTTCACGGCAAAGCAACAGCGGTAAGAGAAATTTTACAACTATGGCTCGGTGAAAAGATTTCTGTTGTTGTTGTTCTTTGGCCTCTATCTCTCTGATGCTTTGGGGTAGAGTGCTTTGGCGCATATGTGTGGAAAGAGCAGTGTCTCTGCTTTCATTTGAGATGAATGGTGTGTGTTTTGCATAACGTGGCGTCGCGGTAGAGCCCAAAATATGATGAGTGGGTATTGAGTTTGATTTGTTGTTATTTATTTAGTTGTTAGTAGCTGTGTTTGGGGCATGTAAAAAGGGTTTATACAGCCTTGTACCCAGGTTCTGCTGTTTAATTTGATGTGCAGCATATTCTTCGTGATTAGTGCATTGTTTCTCACTGTTTGCAAAGTCGTTCTCAAAGTCCCCCAGTTGGGGGACTTTGAGGTTTACCAGGTTTTAACCAACAATTTGGGCTACCCAGTAATTGTCAAAATACATTAAAATCGCGTGGAATTATTCAAAATTTTCCCCCGAAACCCCAGGTAAAGAACTGTTCCCACTTCAGGGCTAAAGCCTCAGATCTTTTCAACTCCTAGCAATGCCCCTGTGTAGCACCTCATAGTTTGAAGCATAGGGCCACCGACCAAGCTGCAGTATTTGAGGAGTTGGGAGTTATACGTGTTGGTGTAGGCCCTACCACATGCTGTTTCATATGAAAGTAGCCAGGGCGGATAGTAGGCATTCAAAGTCAGTGGTGGATAGTAACTACATTTAGTGCATTAATGTACTTAGGTACATTTTATGTACTTTACCACCTTTTAACCTCTACTCCACTCAAACTTAGGGGAAAATATTGTACTTATACCCCAGTACATTTATCTTTTTATCTACAATAAAAAGCATCTCTTTTTACCTTTTTTAAAATAACTGCTTGAGGCCAACAGAGTTCAAAGTATCAGTATTTCACAAAAAAAGATTAAAGGGAAAAAGGATATAAATGCGTGTAGCAGATTCCTCTGCTCTACTCCATAAATCATCTCGCAACTGCTTAGATTTATCCTGTGACCCCTTAAACCTCCTTAAGAGATTTTAGCAATCTTATAAGTTTAGTGGAAGCTATACTGTGTGACATGAATTTAATAAACTTGGGTACAACATCAAGTTTGATTTATGCAGATTGTACAGTAACAATGCCTACTGAATTGCAGGCTACAGTGTACGTCCACGTCAATACGCAAGAAGCCCTTGTTATAGTGGCATTTATGTGTGTCAAAAAAGTCTAAAGAAGAAGAGAAGTAGGAGGAGGAGAATGTGGATGCGGTCGTGGCAGGGGAAAAGAGGCCTTGGCATGCCAATTTTGCAACAAGAGCTCAAATTGTATTTATTAGCATCTATTAGCTTTCAGCATCGTCGCGCTGATCAGTGCATTATTTCATGCTGTATTTCTATTGGTTGGTTAGACTGTAACAGCAGTCACACAGTGGGATGGTCACCCCAAATTTCTGACACTGTCAGAATTTTATCCCAGACTATCTTTGATAGCGAGACCGTGACAATGTCAATCCTTGAACCTGTGGGCCCGCCACCTGTTAGCCCCCGTGCAACCACACTGCCTGCACTGTATATATTTACACTCCTGAGTCAGGATGTCTTTGCTTGGTCAAAGCTACCTAATCCAGGCAGCTATGTTCATTCTTCCCAGAATCTGTTTCAAGTTCCCCCACTGCATGGTTGTGCAATACTAGTTTTTTAAGAATAACCAATTCATCACTTGTAATACACTTACAAATTACAATGTAATACAAAATGTAATTGGTGTCACTCTGCACTTAATTTAAATTAAATGCTTCTTTTTTTATTTTCATAAAATGATCCAAAACACTGACAAATTTAAAAAAGACCTGCGCTGATGCTCTCCCAAAGTCGAAAGCAGTGGATTCTTGGCTGGATCGGTTAATAATTCAGAGACAGCACATTCAGGCCTTTGTTCCAACTTCAGATCTGCTTGAAGCTCAGCAGTAATTTAATTATTATTTTTAATTTAATATACTACTTCTTTGAATATAATATACCAATTCTTTGGTTGTTTCCATTTTGAAATGGCATGAAATTTGGTAAAGAATTCTTATTTGTGGCTTAAAACTCAGTTTAACATTTAAAGTGACGGTACACCCCCAAATCAAAAATTCATATTTTTCCACACCTCTGAGCTAGCTAAGATTACAGCTCAGCTGAGAAGGATGCCATTAATATTAATATTTATATCCCATGTGCTCAGTCCTCCAAGAGTAAGCACACTCTTTCTTCTGTGTAGTGATACAGTTCTGCTAACTGTGTAGTTTGGTAGAAAGAAATGTCTGTGGATTATCTTGAGTAACCAGGTCATGACTTTAGTAAAGAAACACTGCTGTTGAATTTTTCTTTTTTTTTCTTTTTGTGCTTTTTGCGCTTTTTGCACCAAAAACTGAGATTAGATTAGAAAGCTTTATTGTCATTATATAGAAATATAATGATATTACAGGTGCTGCTCCTTTGTGCCATCTAGTTCCATTATAATGGAGAGAAGGCAAACATCTCTGTGGCCTCCAACACTAGGCAGCTCACACCAAAACTATCAAGACTAATAAACAGCACTGCAGGTGAGAGGAAAAATCTGTATTTTTAATTTGGGGGTGAACTGTCTCTTTAATGTTTTAGTGTCAAGACTGGAGACCTATGTGATTTACGCAGCATTGACATTATCCCACCTTTATTTTAGATGTTTCACAGTTCAACTATATAGCTTCCACTACTAAGACAACACTTATAGCTACTAAATGAGAACTTGTATTAGTAGATCATGACTCCACTACAGGTGAGACCTCCAAGGGGTTGCAAATGGTTTCATTAGATAACCAATAGTTGACATTGTAAGTAGATGTGCAGATGTTTAGCAGATTTTTCTTCCTGCTTTGTGAAAATTCCTACAGTTGGACATTAAGGACAATTTCTCAAACTGCTCTCCCTTATTAGCACTTAACCATGGAGTATCCCTCACATGAAGCTACCATCACAGCTGTGGATTGTTAGGCGGTGGGTATAAATAAACAAGTAAATTGTGGGATACACTCACTGCTCTCAGGAAACATCCATTACCACGGAAACTGATAGACGCCTTGCTTCTGTTCCTGCCAGCTCCTTGGCACAGCTGTTGTGTAATATGTTTGTTTTTTAAGTTTTCCTGCAAATGTCTCCAAAACATTGAAGGTATGTTATAAACTCTATAAATGTATGCATGCATGCATGCATGATAAATTAGACTCTTGTTATGAAACTACATAAATGATTCAAAAAGCACAGACAACAAGCTGGATCACTGCTTTGCTTTGCTTTGCTTTGGGATGAAGGTTGAATGTCAGTAGTTGCACATCAAACAGAGGCAAGAGTATGGGAGGAGTCTATAGCATTATAGGAAGGAAGATTTTATTTTCTTTAGTTCTATCAAAGACTAGAACGCTGAGCAAAACATGGAGAGAATAAAAGAATAAAAAGGGATCAGCACTCATCCAGCAGCACATGGCTATCCGGGGAACACCAGGAAATCCAGTTGATTCTTGAAACTTTTGTTAGTTTACCCTCCTTTAGCTCACAGGTGTCTGACTTATTGATTCACTTTCCTCCCCAACAAAGCATTATAGAGTTATTCTGTACCCACAGCCTCAATGTAGCAAAAACAATTCTCCTGGAAGAGCTTCAGGTTGCGTGGCGATTTTTGCATAGTGGTCACACTCTGTTTTGCAGCATGTGATGCACGCTGGACCAAAAGGCCTTTTTCCCCATACACAATCATTAGAAATGGAGCAGCTGTAAAATGGTGATTACATGTTTCTAAACATCGCAAATACCCCAAAATGGCTGTTTCTATGATCAGAATTTGATTCATTCCATCCAATAAAATTTGGAAGTTAGTCAGAGGAAGTCTCTAATTAGCATTGTGGGTCATAAATGTGGAAGCCGAAAAAAGCTTTTTTGCGCATGCGGCCAGTTAATGACTGTCATAGGAATGAGTGAGGCACCATCTTAGAACACTGCATTCAGTTCCTTGGGCAAAATATCCCATGAAAACATCTTGGCCTATTGAAATTAGAGTGGACTGAGAGAACACTACTAGACTTCTGCACTTCCTCTTGGCTCTGTTTTGAGGGTTTAGAAAATCCTCTCCATGACTGAAGACTTTGGCCAATTACATGTCATTTCAGAAAGATGGCATTCCCACTAGCTGTTCTACATAATGCACTTGCAGATGCACATTCATTCAGATGGTGAAAGCCTGATTCAGTATTCAATGGCAGAGAATCCTGCAGAAGAAGTTGCTCTTCCAGCATTGGCAACAGCTGCCTAAACTGCAAAGCAACCCAAAAAAAGGAAAACTGACTTATCAAAAAGAGTGTAAAAGGTAACCTGACAATAAGCGTAATAAAACGCATGTCAATATCAGCGAAAGATTTCAGAGACAGAAGGAAAATGTTTAAACTTCTGCTAACCAGAGCCAAAGACTCACAGCTGGAGCTAATTCAAGGTCATGTTTATGTAGCTAACGTTCACTAGAGGCTCTTATGACAGCGGACCATCTCAAAGCGCTACAGAGGCATGAACCTTCAGTCAGTGGCTGCTGCAACTTGAATTCAGCCAGCACAAATTCCAGAACCTTCCAGCATCTGATCCCTGACCTCTCAGACTCTCCGCTAGATCAGCAAGCTTTCTGTCGCTGCAGTTACACCAGCTCACTGTGACTCTTAGCACTGGGGTTGTGATCCACAGCAGCAGGGAGCGAGACAGAGGGACCATGGGGTGACTAGCTTGCTAATTCTTATCTTATTATTCTCATCTTATTATTTGTAGAATTAGAATGCCTGCATGTGGTATACAACAAAATTTGTTGTCTCTACTTGAGGAGGAATTGTATTATTTCACACACACACACACACACACACACACACACACACACACACGCACACGCACACGCACACACGAATGTAAGTACATAAAATAGAGCAAAGTGCAGTATGCTTGTTATTGAAATAATGTCATTGTTGAAGTGGCTGTGGAAGGGGGTGGGAAATAAGTTCATAGATGGCTGTTGGGTAAAAACTGTTTCTGAATCTGGAAATACGAGTCTTTAAGGAGCTGTAGCACCTTCCAGATGGCAATGTTTCAAACAGTCTGTGAAAGAGATGGGTACTGTCCTTGGTTATATTGCAGGCTCTGCTGTGGCAGCTAGACCTGTAGGGGGCAAAAAAGGGGGCAGTGGGAGACCAATGATCTTCTGAGCAGTTTTTATAATGCCCTGCAGTGCCACTCTGTCAGCTGTCAAGCAGTTTCAGTCCCAGACCGTGATGCAGTATGTCAGTATGCTTTCTACCGTCCAATGATGGAAAGACTGGCATAGAGGTGGCCCTTCCTCAGGGTTCTGAGGAAGTAAAGTCTCTGTTGGGCCTTCTTAACCAGAGCAGCAGAGTTGACAGACCACTTGATGTCCTCGCTGATGAGGAGCCCAGGAATTTAAAGTTGGGCACCCTCTCTACCTTCTTTCCTCCTATTGTCAGTGGCAGGAGCTCTTCCTGATATTGTCTGAAGTCTATAATTAGCTCCTTTGTCTTCTTAATGTTAAGAGACAGGTTGTTGTCTGCATACCACACAGTCAGTCTGTGCACCCCATCTCTGTAGACAGCCTCGCTGCCGTTTGAGATGAGCCCTACCACTGTTGTTTCGTCTGTGAACTTGATTATTGAGTTTGTGGGGTGAGCTGGTGTGCAGTCATATGTGTAGAGGGAGTAGAGGAGGGGACTTGTGTTGTACCAGTGCTGAGGGTCAGGGTTGAAGAGATGCGAGTGCCTAGTTTCACTGATTGTCTCTGAGGAAGTCCTTAATCCACAGGCACAGTTGGTTGCTGAGACCCAGGTCCCACATCTTTATGGAGACAATGGTGTTAAAAGCAGAACTGTAATCAACAAAGAGTATCCTTATGTCAGTGTGACATAGAGAGCAGTGTTGATTGCATCCTTGTACTTGGGTGGACTTGATGTGTCCCAACACAAGTCTTCCAAAGCACTTGGATAGGTGTGAGTGCCACTGGTCTATAATCATTCAGGGAGGTGATGTTTGACTGCTTGGGCACTGGGATGATGGTGGCAGTTTTCAGGCAGGCTGGTACAGTAGTGTGTGCCAGTGAGAAGTTAAAGATGTCCGTGAAAACCTCTGTGAGCTCCTGTTCACAGTCCAGGAGAGGTCTTCCTGGGATCTCATCTGGTCCCGCTGCCTTCTTGGCATTCACAGTTCTCAGGACCTGCTTAACCTGTTGTGTCTGGAGGATAAGCGAGCCTTCAGCAGAGTCCAGCGGGGCTGAAGCTTCGTTGTTCCAGTCTTCTCTCAAAACGGGCAAAGAAATGCTATGCCGTGCAACATACGTGCTGGGTCCATGGAGGTGAAGTGATCCTCAATCTTCTCCTTGTATACAGCCTTAGCTGATTTTATCCCTCTCTTGAGGTTGTGTACAGCAGCAGTGGTGCACAGTTCCTTGTTGACAGATCTGAAGGCTGCATCATGTTCTATCAGAAGAAGTTGGACCTCTGGGGTCATCCATGGTTTCCTATTTGGGTAAACATGGATGCGCTTGCTTGTGGTGACTCTCTCCACACAGCACCTGATATAGAAGAGCACAGCTGCTGTGTATTGTGGACAAGAGACTCCAGTCGGTGCTTTGAAAGCAGTCCTGCAGCTGTAACAACCGCTGGCCATGTTTTGACTGTTTTGATAACTGTTTTGTTGTGTCTTGATGACAGGGCGTTAGGCTGGGGTTAGAAGAAAGAATGATCAGACTGTCCAAGGGGAGGGAGTGGTGATGCTCTGAAGGCTTTGGGGATGTTGGAATAAGCACAGTCCAATATATTCTCTCCCCTGGTGGAGCATTTCACATGTTGTTTAAACCTTGGAAGCATAGTCCTCAAGTCTGATTAACAGAGAGAGCAGGGCAAAGAGGGGCTGAGGTAATGCGCTGTGGACAAATCTACAATGAAATAAGATTGAATAAATTGATGTATTGGGGAACACTGGGTTACTGTATGAAGCACGTGATGGGAGGGGCTTAGATTAGACTGTTGTTTCCCCTCCCTCCCACACATGCCCTTTTCTTAACTAATTCCACTAGCTATTTCTTAGTTGCTTGCTTACTTATGTTTCTTTTTCTTCCACCATGATGATAAATAAGGCATATAGGTACTGCCAAGGCTGTGTCCCCTGTGTTCCATGGTGGCTGGAGCACAAAATGAGGCACTCTGACTGATCCCTCTGGAATGGGCAGCCAGGGGAAGGAAGGCTGGGTCAACTCACATCTCGTCTCCATCAGTACCACATGCAAAACAATTGACTGGCAATTCCTAAAAAAAACAACACCCTCCACATGGTCTGGAAGCAGTTTCTTTTCCTTTTTTTTAAGGGATCAGGTCTGCAGGGCCAGTTCCCTCCTATAAGGATCTAGGGGCTACCCAAAGTCAGACAGATCCATCAAAATAAAGAAACACAACCAACAATAATAATATTTAAAACAAAAACAAAATCATCTGTACACGTAACAATATGGAGACCGCAGTTGTAAGAATATAAAATTTTAGCCCAAACTACATATCAATAACCACAAGATCCAACAATAATCTGGTTGATCCTGCTGGACTGTCCCTTCTGAACCATTCTGGAGTTTTCCGAAGGGTGAAAGGTAACAGGGTAACGGTAGATTTAACTTTAAAATACTCCCCCCACCCCCCACCTCCCCCTACCCCTTATTTTTTCCTATCCTTTCACCTGTCAGATCTGTAGAGTATAGACACACACACACACACACACACACACACACACACACACACACACACACACACACACACACAGGCCAACACAACCTTGTCCCCTTATCCCCTGACAATACTTAATATATTGGGCCTGTATTCACAAAGATTCTCAGAATCCTCTCAGAGAGCTCCTAACTGAGCTTAAAAATTCCTAGCAAGGAATCTTAGCTTAAGAGTGATTCAGGATGTTTCTGAGAGCAACTCTGAGCAAGGAGGGGACAGAAACTTATATCTTAGTGAGGAGGTGTGGTTGACCCCATTGCTAGGTATGACGCAGTCTTCTAGAAGCTGTGATTGGTTGTTACAAAAAGAAAAACAAATGTGCTCCTAGTAATGAATGGACAGTGAAATCAACCGATCGTAGAACTTAGACTGTAGGCTATTAAGAAATGTGTAATCGTGAAAATAATTTTATGTCATGATGATGAAACTTAGCAAAATTAAATGAATTGTTACACAGCTTCAAAATGTTTGAACATACCTCATTCACATACCGATTATTATATTGATTTGCTTATTGTTATGTTTACTCGCCATCAGCTGTCAGCAATTACTGTGATTGCTGGCCTCCTTGTAAAAAGTGGTTTGATTTAGCAGAATGACCAAAACAACAAATGAAATGGAGAAAAAAAGAACGAGAAAGCCGAACTGGACAGAAGAGCAGTGCCTGCTGTTGGCACAGCTCACGGAGGAGAACAAAGGAGTTTTAAGAGGGAAATTCAGTCCCGGGATCACGACACAAGGGAAGAGGTAGACTTGGGAGCGTATTGCCCGACAAATCAATGCGTCGTTCCCTCTCCTTTTACGCACAAGAGATGAGTGTGAGAAGTGCTGGTACGTGCTGCAATCCAAAGCGGGCATTATTGCGTTACTACGCTGGGTGGGAAAAGTAAGCTCATCCCTGATGAGGTCAACCACAAACATTATCCCTGCACTATCAAGCCGGTAGTGTCTTATTAAATCACTGTCGTTCAATATACGGAGAATATCTTTCCTTCCTCTCTGTCTTTACGCCATCTTCTCTGTTTAAGACACTCTTAGGCTTCTTAAAAGTCCTCCTCCCTCCTCTTAACAGTTTTTCACCTTAGGAGCTCTCTTAAGGCCTAAGATGCTTTGTGAATAAAATAAATAATAACAATTTCTTAGAAGATTCATTTTTGTAATAAAGAAATGTATATCTTTTTAAGTAAAGGTCTTCCTTTTTACTAGGAAATTAATGCTAAATTAATTGCTTTTGCATTTTAAATAAATAATTTATTATTGGGCTTGAAATACATGTCTCTGCTCCTCTTTGTTCACAATCAGATCTAAGAACTTGTGTGCATATACCGAGTGTACAATCTCTGGGTGAAATTCCCAGAGTGGTGTTGTTGGGTTCATGTAGTCTGGGTCTGGTCAGAGGCCCTGGTCACATATGAAAACACGAATGGCTGTATTCGGAGCCACTTTGTCTGATCTGGGCTACTGTAGAAACATGGCAGTGCATGGTGATCTCCATAGATGAGAACCTGCTCCTTGTGTAGATATAAACGGTTCATTCTAGGGTAATAAAAACATAACAGTTCTTATTTGCAGGTGACTATACACGAAGGAAAATTTATTATAATCCATTTCTGCCAGTATATCCCTCTAAATCCTACACACAGGACCTTTAATAGAGTTCAAAATACTGTAACACTATATTGTGTGTGGCAGCCAAAACACAAAATATGTCCATATCTTATTTTCACTGGGATTATCTGTTCTCCAAGTGAAAACTCTGCCTTTGGAATAATAATAAAGGCTACAGAAATACCACTTTCAGAGAGTAGTCTTCCAGTAATCACCTAGTACTACTACTGTGCAATAACTTTGGATGTGCACTCACTGTGCAAATTTGACTGATAAATTCCTTTAACTACTTTTCAAATTTGATCTTTTGCCACAATAACAATAAAATGCTAAATAAAAGGCAACATTTGGGGGAGAAGTGTGTTATGTGGGATAATTTTTTTATTATCAAAATAATAATTTAAAAAAAAGAAAATAATGCCAAAGGTAGAGGAAATTATTATTTTTTTTAATCTTCACTGACCTGCAGCAATGTGGAATCTTTGAATACCAGAATCTATTCTTTTGACAAGTTGTTTCACTGTATGTTCCCTTTCACAAGCGGCGTCTTCAGTATGTCATTATTTTAGCTGGCTGCTCTTGCAAGGAAAGTAAGATCTGCTTTGTGGTGACAACAGAACAGCACTCTGAGATTTAAAAGGTAGCTAACAGAATATTATGAAGTGCTCTGGATGTAGTGTTAATGTTACTGACTTGATGTCTTTCATGTTCAGTTTATACAGTGCATATATAAATGAGTGCAGGGCAGGATTAATGTCAACTACATAGCGTGTGATTCTTCATGGTTGTTCACAAAGGAATATTTATCGTTGATGTTGGCCCACATTTTATCTGCCTCTCTCGAGTTAAAGGGATAGTGCACCCAAAAATCAAAATTCAGCCATTATCTACTCACCCTCATGCTGAGGAAGACTCTGGTGAAGTTTTAGAGTCCTCACATCCCTTGTGGAGATCAGCAGGGGGAGCAGCTAGCACACCTAATGGCTGACGGCGCCCCAGACTAACGTCCCAGAACACAAAACTGAAACCACAAAATATCTCCAACATGCTCATCCATAGTGATCCAAGTGTCCTGAAGCCCCGACATAAAAAGTTGTTTCGAAAAACATATGAACTCTGTTTTTAGCCTCACTGTAGCCTGTAGCTCTGACTGCTTCTCTGTGCTCTACACTCACGTGTGCGTGCTTGCACGAGACCAGCAAAAGCATGAGCTTTGCTTACATGTCTTTACATCACGTGACACGTGCACTGCAGGGAGAGACAACGGTACTCTGTGGATTCAATTTAGTGTTCTTGGACGTTAGTCTGGGGCGCCGTCAGCCATCAGGTGTGTTAGCTGCTCCCCCCACCGATCTCCGCAAGGGATGTGAGGGCTCTAAAACTTCACCAGAGCCTTCCTCAGCATGAGGGTGAGTAGATAATGGCTGAATTTTCATTTTTGGGTGCACTATCCCTATAAGCCCATCAGTGAAAAGCATCTGATTTAGGGACTGATAAAACTTCAGATCGCACTGCTGCAGTCTGGAGTTTAGAGCACAGGTACAATAATGCCATGTGAGCAAGACAGGCAGTGAGTTACTGCTATAGTCATACAGCCAGAGTGTAGGACTGCCAACTGTATTTACTGTGTTACTTATCCCCATGAGCCAGTAATATTCATAAAACCCACATATTTGAAGGCTGCGATAACGTGACCAAGTTGATGACAGGAGTAAAGAAGAAAGCAGTCTTGTAATGAGGCAAGTTGGGGAGGTGAATGGGTCACAAAATATGGGACTTTCCCCAATAGAGCAGAGTTTGGAATTGTGTGAACTTTAACTATATTTGAGTTATTGTAAGATGTGCCATCACCATGTTTCTTTTCCTAAACCTAACCAAAGTAACTTTACTTGCCTAAACCTAACCAACAGGGGCAGTTAACAAACACCACGCCAATGCCAAACATGCTATATCCAGAGAGTCCAGTTTCGGTAGATTTCTCTTATAATCAAATGGAGCCTAGACTCTTGGATGAGGCATGTCTCGCTTCATCCTGGACCCTGCCATGTTCCTTCAGCCTTCTCCCAAACACTCTCTTTATGTTAAATATGTAGCGTCATTCATGGGGTGCTAATTTGTAGGTTATCATTTGAAGTGTTGAATAAGGACAGGTTGACTGTCCACATTACAGCAGTGGGTGTGTATGAAACGTTTCGCAGTCCAATATAAGCTGGTTAATGGAACTTGTTCCTTTAATGAAGAAATCCGCATGACATAGGAACTTCTTGCTCATTACATAGTCACATATATTGTTGGTGTATTTTGTTAACTCAGGCAATTCCAACAATATATGTGCAAAACACACTGAGTAAACCAACACCATCAGTGTCTTGTGAAATCACCTGGCTTGACAATACGTTTTCTTCACATGTGCCCTCAGTTACATAATTTAACTTACCTCGATCCAAATTTAGTTTATTACACAGAATTTCTTGTCATGGTCCTCAACTAAAAGTTAAAGGGGTATTTATATATATATGTATATATTTCAGAAATACTGCAGCCTCCACAGACCTTCCCTATGGGCTAAGTAACCTCACCTATGGATGGTTCTTACAGTCAGTTTCACAATGTCTTTCATTAAAATGATCTGTATACTTTACACTGAATCTACTGAACACTGTCCAGCTGATTTTTGCTCAAACTTTTATGAAATAGTTCACAACAACACATTCCCTTTGTATTGATTAAAGGAACTGAGCATTCCAATTCACTTTATGCAGATGACATTGTGCTAGTCCTTTCAGACATTTTCAACTGACATGTTTAGTTCTGTATCAGGTTACAAAATGCCACTTGACAACCTTGCAAAACACGTTCAACTATCAGACACAGTAGTTAGCTCTGAAACCACAAGATTTAGTTTGATTTACATTCTACCCAGTCTCCAACTAGATGTAAATAATCACTTTAAATTTAATCTTGAAAAAGTTAAAAAGGACTTTGATACTTGGAATATTCTTCCTGCGGCTATTTAGACACAGATTTCAGTTGTCAAAATAAATTTTTTACCCTGTATACATTTTCATTTTTCACTTTTTTTCCCTGCCTCTCTCTTCCAAAGAACTGAGCACAGATATATTATTTGGATTAAAAAGCACCCTAAAAGAAAACTATAAACTTGAAATTGTCTTATTAATCCATGGGCATTTCTTTCTTCTTTTTTCCCTAAATTTTAAGTTTTATTATTGGTCCTTTAAATTAAGATCACTTTAACTGTGGCTTCATGCAGCTTCTGATACTCCCTTTTGACCAGTTTAGCTCTGGTTCTTGAACTGGTTCCATTCATGATGACTGGAACCTTGGTGCTGTCTAGTAAACCATGAAACAGACTCCATGAGGGTGGCATGAGGGCCTGACTTACTCTTCCCCAGAATTAGCAGGTCTGCCACAGGTGAGAGCAGGTTTACACTGAGCACATGTGACAGGCGTGAAAGAGTCTGGAAACGTGGTGGTGAACATCATGCTGCCTATAACATCATCCAGCATGACCGGTTTGGCAGTGGGTCAGTGATAGTCTGGAGAGGCATATCCTTGGAGGGTCACACAGACCTCCATGTCATATAAATGGTAAATGGTAAATGGACCTGCATTTGTATAGCGCCTTTCTAGTCATCTAGTGACCACTCAAAGCGCTTTTTACACTACGAGTCACGTTCACCCATTCACACACACATTCATACACTGGTGGCCGAGGCTACCATACAAGGTGCCACCTGCTACTCAGTTTTTTAACACACTCACACACCGATGGAACAGCCATCGGGAGCAATTTGGGGTTCAGTATCTTGCTCAAGGATACTTCGACATGCAGCCTGGAGGAGCCTGGGATCGAACCGCTGATCTTTCGATTGGTGGACGACCCGCTCTACCTCTGAGCCACAGCCGCCCCATATAGCCAACAGTATCCTGACTGCTGTTAGGTACTGGGATGAAATCCTAAGAGCGATGGTGCAGTGGGCCCTGGGTTCCTCCTGGTGCAAGACAATGCCCGGCTGCACGTGGTCAGTGTGTGTAGGCAGTCCCTGGATGACAAAAGCATTGATGCCATTGACTGGCCCTCTCGTTCTCCTGATCTAAATCCAATTGAGCACCTATGGGACATTACATAATAATGCATCCAAGTACCACCACAGACTGTCCAGGAGCTCACTGATGCCCTGATCCAGGTCTGGGAGGAGGTTCCCCAGGACACCATCTGCCAACTCATCAGGAGCATGCCTAGATGTTGTTGGGAGTGCATACAGGCAAGCGGGGGCCATACACACTACTGAGTCACATTATGGGTTGCTCTGATGAAATTCACGCAAGTTGGATCAGCCTGTGATTTCAATTATTTACCTTGATTTTCATTGTGATTTTGAATGCAGCCCTCAGTGGGTTGATGATTTTGGTTTCCACTGACTTTTGTTACATCATTTTGTTCTCAACAAATTATACAGTGAACATCAGTATAGATTTCCAACTTGAATAATTTGTTCACCAAGATCTGATGTGTGATTTGAGTGTTTTCCTTTAATTTTTTGAGCAGTGTAATTTATATTTCATGATAGTTCTCCCCTGTGCAATAAAAACCTCCTGATGGACTCAATGCCTTTTCCTTACTCAGATTGGGGAAAACATAGGATTTATGTTCTAGGAGATATTTTCAGCACTGGTCAGAGATTTTCGTTCTTTTTAAGACTCAGTGGAATCTTACTCTACTTCAGGATCTTCATGGCTTTTATATATAACACTTATGGACTCACTAAGGACATTTGCAGTTCCTTAGGATTCCTTTCCAGTTTCACTGGTAACACTATGTTTAAGTAGAACTGAAGGATTAGTCTCCCAAATGTATAAAACATTAATCTCACATAACCTTGACATACTTTTGATCATGCTAGTCTGGGAAAAGGAATTACAGACTCTTGGTTTGGACTGGAAGTGGCCTCAAATATGGTCTATAGTACTGAAAGTTAATCACCCTGAGGCCGGAGATATACTTGCTTTCTAAGCCACGTATTCACACAGACAGTTAGTGTTGTGAACGTAACTGTTCACATACCTGCCTGTGCACTGTGAAGGAGTTATTGATCATGAAGAAATGTTTGTTTCTTTGTCTCATTT
This sequence comes from Epinephelus fuscoguttatus, assembly GCF_011397635.1. Lineage (NCBI taxonomy): Eukaryota > Metazoa > Chordata > Actinopteri > Perciformes > Serranidae > Epinephelus > Epinephelus fuscoguttatus. The sequence goes on from NC_064757.1 coordinate 5,513,011, forward strand.
TATTTCTGCAAAGACATGTAGTTGACCAATGAAGACTCAGAGCTCTTCACTATGAGTGATCTGAATGACATGGACCCAACAGTGTATAAGGCTAAAATGATTATTCTGTACTTTAAGTTTTTGATATGTCTCTGTCCATGCACACATGGTGTGCCAAAGGCTGTTCTGATATCAGATTTGTGTTGGAGGACACACCAGAAAACTCAGATTGTATAGAACTTCCGGATTCATTTATTATTATTCTAACAGTAATCATGACGACACTAAATGCTATATTGTCAATTTTGAGATCATGGCAGAAAAAGCTATAGCATCGACATCATAGATATAAGGCCCCTTAATCGAGCACATGACAGTGGTGAGTTTTTATTACGTCTTTTCCACCAAAATTAGCATATGTACGCAGGTTTTTTTAAACATTGGAAAACCCGACAAAAATAAACGATAGACAGGTTAAAATAGGTTAGTAAACAGTAAAGCAGCATAGAGGCCAGTGAAAATATGATGGTTATTTTTTTTAATTTATACATTTCCTATATAAGAATTTGGTGCAGACTAATTTGGAATGTTGTTTGAGCGCTGCTTAGACAGACAGATGGTATTTTGTGGTTGCATAGCATTGCATCTTGCTGGTTAAAAGTATGAAAATTGGCATATTCACATCAATGAACAAATTAACACATTTTCCTTACTAGCAGAAAGGGATCTCTTGGTTGAGGTTCAGAAAAAAGTTGTGGTTTGGGTTAAAATGAATAACTTTCTGTCAGAAAGAGCTTTCTTGGAGAAAGCCGTCAAGGTAACTTCTCCCATGTGCAGAGGGAAATCAAATGGTAAAACTAAGTAGTGCTGATCAAATATAAACCAAGATTCTGTTACTAAGTTGCATATTTCTCGCCTCAAATGTTTGCAGAAACATGTTTTACCTTGTCATTTGACTGTAATCCGAGATCGTTTGTGAATCCACCAGCTGCCATTGTTTCACATGGACCAGTCCACATTATGTCACCCATCAGCAGGAGCACAGTCCATTCTGGTAGTTGTAGGTTTTTTATTCAATGAGCAAAAGTGAATGCCACAGTCCTTTTTCTCTGTTTACTCTGGTCATGTAGCACCAATTTCAAAAGTGTTTGCATCTTTTTACTGCATGGGCAGCCTAGTTTTATGTAGGAAACATCGGTGAAATATGTCTTTTTGCTTAAAGTAATGATCTTTCTCTGTCAATTAAATTTCAGCTGCTTAAACAGCAGAGGTTGTTATTACTCAAACTGACTGACTTCTTTCACTTTCTTCCTTTTTTGTTATATTTGACTGCTGTGCAAATGGGTCAAACTCAATGTGATACTGAGGAGATAGCAGGGCTTTGATAATAATTTAAAAAAAGCTTGACAGAAAGTAGACTACACATAATAAAGTTAGCATAAATTGTCTTATGTTTCCATAGAACAAAACAAATCCTAATTATTAAAATATACATTCTAATCAAAAGACTAAAACTAGAACAGAATCAATATCCGTTGCCAAAATTGTCACTGGCTGTTATACAGATCAAACATTCCCCACACTAATATTTTAACTTACATCAATACCATGAACTCATTGTTGGGAACAACAGAAGTTTAGGTGAACTTTAAGATAAGGTGGAGAAATAATGATATGGAGAAACCAAATACGATGAAGTTTAATATAATCACTATAATTTCAATACTGAGAGAGACATATTTTAAAATATTGATGTTATAAATAACATAAAATAATTTAAATACACATTAAGGTCATCGTTAAGTCACTATATCCTACCAGATACCAAAAGATATTGTGGTAACATTATACAGAGCTTTAAATAAAGCAAGTGAATGTGGTGTTCCAGAATAAAACTGTCTTTGAAATTGAATACAATAAATCAGTTTACTCTCAGAATTTTGTCCCAACACACAAACTGAACCAGCAGGCTGGGCAGGCTATTTACCAACTTCACTGTCTTTATTTTGTGTCTCTAAAAACCTTGTGTTTTAATTCTGCATGAAAGTTAAGAAAACTAAAGGTCACTAATGCAGAGTGAAATACTTTTTTCATGCAGTCACTACTGTCTGTGGAAAGCATCTCAGTCTGAAGTGTAATTATCTATCATGACATCATCATAATCGATTATGTGTTCAGTTCCACTTTCTGATATGAAATACTTTATAAAAGGTTTAAAATTTGGAACTTATATCTTTGGTAATGTTAATAAATCATTTCATAATGAATGTGTCATTATAAGCCATAAATTACTTAAAAGTTTTGTGTTTATCCTCCTTTAGTAGTACAAGCTTTGTAAGTCTTTTTTTTTAACTGCTATCTCTGGCCATTAGTTCAATCGGTTGTAACACTGTACTCACCAAAGTCAGAACACTGTTATTTTGATAAAACTAGAATTACTGCCTGTATGCCTCTGTTAATCAGTAAAGTTAGAGTTTCAGTTTATCCATCCATGTCTGTCCAGACTCATATGTAGCCAAGACAGTTGACAGTGCTTCAAATATGCATGCTGCAAATTAAATGCAAATTCTAAAACATGGATGCTTCACACACATCTTCCCTCTGGTGGCACAGAAGATTTATAAAATTAGCACAGTTTCAAGATGGACACCCAAGATTAGTGTCACCAATTAAATATCTGACCAAATGTCTTCCCTTTTGCTCCTGAGATATGACAGTGAATAATGACCAGAAAAGAGTTTTTGCAAAACTCTATGATGTCACAGTGAAGTTGACCTCTGACCTATTTTGTGAACTTTTGACCTATTAAATATCATCATATTATGCTTTTTGACATTTGTGTAAATTTTGTCATAATTAGCTCATGAATTCTCGAGTTATGGCCAAAAACATGTTTTTTTGAGGTCACTGTCATTTTCATCCTTGAGTCTAAGGGCTCATTTATGCTCCCTTTACGTATGAAAATGTATACGTCCGTTTCAAACGATGTGACCGTCACTGCCCACATACTTCCATGCGCCCTTTCCGTTGGCATGGATGTTAACCAATATATCCACCAGGGGGCAGCCCAGTGTCAAAAGTTTATGACAACAACAAACTCAAAAACAAACATGGCGACTGTGGAGGAGATATTGATAATGTACCTCTTTCATAAAAGACAAAAACAGGGGCAGCGTTATAGGAGGCGGTGGTCGGTGAGGCCGTTAAATACATCGCGACTGGAGGACGGAGAATTCTTTTCTCTAGTACTGCCGATGGAAGAAATTGAATTGTTATTTCTTCTTTGTGTCTCACTAGAGCTACGTATCGGGTAGTGACAGCAACACTGCCCCCACGGTTCCGGGTGGTACTGCTCCGTTTTGCCCGTATCTGTAAGCTTTATGGAAATGTGCAGAAATACGGACGACATGAACGCAGAGCACGGACAGAAGGCTCTGTCCGTATCCGGATCCGTATTTAACGTTGAGCATAAATGAGCCTTTAGTGGATGTTTGTGCCAACTTTGAGGTAATTCCTCCAAGGCCTTCATCTTGAGAGATCACATTCACAAGAATGAGACAGACGCAACGTCACAGTGACCTTGACCTTTGACCACTAAAATCTAGTCAGTTCATGCTTGAGTCCATGTAGACTTTGTGCCAAATTTAAGGAAATTCCCTAAAGGTGTTCTTGAAATTTCATGTTCATAAGCTAAGACAGGTGCAAGGTCATAATGACCTTGACCTTTGACCACTTAAATCTAATCAGTTCATCACTAATAACCTCCTCTGATCACCAGTACGGAGACATAAAAAGGAGGTTCAACAGGGCACCAAACATGAGACCTAAGAAGATCAGATAGGTCAGATGATAAAAATTGATAGAACCAAATGCCAGAGCTACAAAATTCCCAAGTAGTTATAAATTGTACTTTTCCTTAAATTTATTGGGAGGTTGGTTACCTATCAAGCCAAAATGATTCAACCCAAGTTGTTCTTACTATGGCCTATAAAGCATTGGTGAATAATTTATTAACCATTACCAGGAAGTAGTTCCACAATTTGTTATGAAGTGATAATTGAATGTAACAGACTGACAAATTTAAAAAAGGAAATGCTGTAAATGAGCCAATCAAAAGGTGTAAAAGAGATGTGATCAAATTGATACAGTATGTGACCCAGCATTCCTAAATTTAAGAGCAATGTGCTTAGTTAGGAATGAGTAATTTCATTTATATGGAGGCTGCTGGATCTCAGCAAGGTTATGGTGAACTGAAAACCTTACAATATCAGTAGCTTAATATCAGTAGCTTATAGCCTATAGATATAGATTGAGCCTATATCCCTTTTCAGTTGGTTAGCTCCGGCTGTCTTCAAAGTTTCGAGATGCCACTATAATTAACCAGCCTTAAACGTGAGGCCCCTGTTTGTCCTGTCAACCTGAGAGGCACAAGTAAACCTCAGCCACCCCAGTAGTGCTTGCAAATATAGCCGTCTGTTCTGAATCATTCACAGTCATGGTAATCGCCATCTGAATATTAAAAACAAACAAACAAACAAACAAACAAACAAACAAACCCTAAAACAAAATCCTTCAAAAATCCTAGAATATTATGGTCAAAGCTTTCTACACACCAATACAATCATATACTTTTTGTATGGAGGACAAACCAAGTGAAGTGGTGCTTTGTGACTGATAACTGTCCTGAGTTACAATAAGTCAAAACATTAGAGGATACATACACAAAATTTCAAACAGCATGGCTCCACCAACAACCATTGCAAAGTCTTTGGTCACATTTAGATGTGTGATTCTCTGTGAAGGGACTGCCGCTGCTGAGGATTATGCTGCTGAGAAGTTCGATCTGATGGAGTCCTCTCGTAACTGACGGTGCTTCCCGATGTCGCACTCTTCACTGTGTGTGCGACGCTCAATAGTAATCCTGTAGTTTTTTCTGCAGAGGAAAAAAAGAGGAAGTCGTGTTTTTAAACCTGCTCTTTGTCTCTGTAGTCCTCACCTTCATTCCTTTCAGTCATCATAAAGTGTTATTATTTATTAGTGGAGGAAAACTGAATATGATTATTTAAACTGTGTTGTAAAAGTCCATTATCTTTTGCAACGTGACTACAGTACCTACTGTGATGAACTTCCATAACAGTATTTTTTCATGCAATACATAATTTTAAAAAAGACTTTTGGTCGTGGTGACATTTGCTGTTAATTCCAAATGAGAGGTTTAGATAATACGGTTGAAATGAAGCTCTGTTTCCAGCATGTGTGGTTGTCTGACTTGTGATTATTATTAATTATAATATTACTTTGATTAATGTTGTTGTAAGCTACTGTCATTACTGTCTGTCCTGCATCTCTCTCTCTCTCTGTCTCTGTCTCTGTCTCTCTCTCTCTTTCTCTGTCTCATTGTGTCATGTGGATTACTGTTAATTTGTTATGCTGATCTGTTCTGTACGACATCTATTGCACGTCTGTCCGTCCTGGAAGAGGGATCCCTCCTCAGTTGCTCTTCCTGAGGTTTCTACCATTTTTTCCCCGTTAAAGGGGTTTTTTGGGGAGTTTTTCCTTATCCGCTGTGAGGGTCCTAAGGATAGAGGGATGTTGTATGCTGTAAAGCCCTGTGAGGCAAATTGTGATTTGTGATATTGGGCTTTATAAATAAAATTGATTGATTGATTGATTGATTGATTGATTGATTGATTGATTCTTGCAATGCTCTACTGATTAAATATAATTAAAAAAGAATAGTGAGTCAAAACTATAAAAACAAGACCTACACAACATGAAGCTTGTATTAACCATTCCTGCTTCAGTTCCCAGACTGTGCAGACTGTGGTTGGGAGGCACAGGGGACACTTTGTTTCACCTCCAGGACTGAAGCTGATGCTAACTTTGGGGCTAACCCCCTTTACTAAAGCAAGCGGTTGGGAAGCCAGACACAGGAACTTTACTTGGTTCTTGAAAAGCTGCAGCATTTAATCACAGACAAACTGAAACCTACACTGTACATTTACTACCACTTGACCAACTTTACTACTAATTTTTCTGCTCCGATCACCAACACCTGTCTGCTCTGAATGCATCCACTGTCACTCCTTCACTCTTTCACTCAACCACACACTCTCTACACTCACACTATGCTCTGAGCTACTCCTGAAAGCATGCACACTACTCTTACAACATCATGTCTCCATCCAATGTGAATTGGTTTGTGTGAATTATTTAATTAGAAAAGTTGGATGGAAATGACAGCTCCAACATAATTTTCCCTAGAACACACTGCTGCACCTGAAGGACACTCTCCAATCAGGGGAGTAGGGAAGACCCCTTATCAGCACCTCTCTCAAAAGAAGAACCTGTCCAACAGCAGTAAGGTCTGGACAGTCATGTTTTTTTTTCCTGACTTTGGAACCTTCTGCTTAGGTTGAAACTTTGTTCACCCAGCTGATGGAGACACACCTGATTCACTGTCTGTTTGTTGCCATATTTGTAACACTGGCTTTAAATTTCCTTGTTTGTGGAATCTGATGATTTCACAGAATGATTCTGGTCAGCTCAAATAATTGCGATCAGGCTACTGTGCAATAACTGTAACAGGCTTACAAATGAGAAGATAAATATCTATTGTTACCTGAAAAAGTAGAATGCTATAAGCATTGCAGTTCCCAGAACAGCTCCCACTATGACTCCAGTCAAAGCTGATACTCCCAATCCACCTGTTTGGAAAAGCATTCATCAGTAAAATCATGCACTCCATCATACCCACTGTAGATGACATACAAAGTCAAAGTCAATTGCACAGGTTTCAGTGAACAGTAGTGTTCATTTACATGATTTGTCTGCTGTTTCTGTGTGTGCTTTATGTCTGCCCCTCAGAGTGAAATGGTCGTTGTTGAAGGCAGGCAGCAATTGAAAAGTTCCATTTACACCAAAGTAGTTGGCCACCACCTGTAAGGTAATACACAATATTATCATCATATTATCCCACAAGGTCATTAACTATCCTCTGCCTGATGGGGAAGATGTCAGGACCATAAAGAGTTTTGCTTCTTCTTACCTCGTAGGTTCCGGCCTCAACATTGGTCATGGCCATCAAAGAGAAATCTCCGTCTCTGTCACCATTGACATCCATTGATACCTGGCCAGCGATTCCTGTCCACCACCATGGAAACAATGACAACACTTAGCCACACAAAAGTTTTGGGAAAAAAAACCTGTACGTACTTTCATGTTATTTCAGGGCCTTGAATTTAACATTCCATTCCTATCTTACAAATAGTTTAAGCCTGTGACATCATCAACCTGGGAATGCATCATTATAAAATGATATAAAATGAACTATTAGAATCGGCCAACAGCTTTTTTTTTATTTTGCACAATGAATGAATATTACATACATTGAAATGCATTGTATTTCATGTCTCCATCTGCTGGTGAGCCATCATGATAGGAGTATGCATGCACAATATGATGTTAATACCACTACAGAAGAGACTTGACGGGTATATCAATATCTGTATATGTTATCAGCTGAGGTTGTTACATATTGGCATATTGGATATCAGTAGGGGGGTGCTGGGGGACAAATATGAGGTCATGGGATGTTTAAATCCAAGGCAAAAGATATCTGCCTCATTGCCTAAAAAATAATAAACACACCATTTTTTTCCACTGTATTTCTCCCAATTCTTTTGGAAGTCGTATGGAATAGGTCATCTGTTCTAGAAGATCTATGTATTCAACAATATTGACAAAAAGGCTAGGAGAGAGGCAGTTTTTCTAGAGCCAGTATTTTCTGATGGCCTTTTTACTTGGTGCTAGTTACATTGATTATAGTGGTGTGGTAGCCATCACTGATTCAGACCTAGTCCACACATCCACAGGTATTTTTCAAAACATAGCCTTTTCAATGCGTTTTGGCCTTTTATCCACACACAAATGTGTTTTCAGTTACTGAAAACAGACCTTTTGTAAAACTCCTCTCAGGGCGAGGGTTTTCAAGAAATTGTAGACAAGGAAAGACAAGTTTTTGGCTTGTAACATCAGAGTGTGCACCATTAGATCCTTTGTGAGGTGTCACAAATTGAGGCGACACTTTGTGAAGGCAAAAATAGTACTTGCTCTAACCTTCCTAACAGGACTATTTATACGCTCATGTACTCTTCCACTGTACTGAGGAACAGAGGCGTCAGAATGCACCATTAGAGTCAAATAGCATTCCGATAACAGCATTTTTTTAAGCTTCTGAATGGCCAACATCTCCTCTTCAACTTTGTGTGACTGGCCAACATGCTTTTAGGGTGAGCGTGATATTGCTGCTTGTGTGTTTGGCACATTCTTAACAGCAAAGTGTTTTCATTGGGATGCAGATTTAAAAAAAAAAAAACAGTGCTTGTATACTTTTATTAGCATAAAAGAGGAAAAACCCTGTTTTCACAAATACTTGTGTTAAGTGTGAATTTGGCCTCAATTGAGCAATGTGTTTTACCTTCAAATGTTCTGTTCCACATGCGCAAGGTGATCTCTGTCCCATTCTTCTTACTGTATCCATTTTTAATGGCTTCATGCAGGGCGATGGCATACAGCAACATGGCATCATGGAATCCCTCAACAAACATGTTGACCTGAAAGGGAACATACAGTTTGACTGAAATTACACTTCAACAGTGACAATGTCCTCTTCATACAATGTTTTACAAGGTATGCTTTAAAAAAATCGAGAACTTCAGTACAGTAATGTAGACCTAGCATTGTTGACGGGGCTTCAGATGGAGAGGCCTGCCAACCTCATTTTCTTCATCCCTCCCAGATTAAACTGGCAGTTTTTAAAATGTTTGGTATTTGAAAGATGTTTTTCGGACAAATAAGCATCTAAATGTATGCTATGTATAGATCATATTTATATTGTGAATTAAAAGCTCATTAAGAATCTGTGCTTCGATTATCCTAGCTTTTTCACCTCTTGTTTTCATGTGTACACAAAGCAGAAATTCATAGAGGAATTAACATAATGATCTCCTGTTACCTAATTTGACTTAATAGCCAGTCTGTCAGAATTATTTTAAATACTGCAAAATAGTCAACAGTGTTAGAACTATATTTGAGCCACCAGTCTCTATCCACAGGAGCACATTATATTAACACTATATATTCACACAGTGCATGCTATATTTACAATGAGTAAGCATTTAACAAAGCATTTTTTGTGGCTGGGATGGCTTTCAAATATTATATGCCTTATAGCAAGGGTAGGCAACATGATGCCCACGAGCGCCTGGTCACCTGCAGGGAGCCAATGAGTAACCTGCAGAGCACGTTCTAAAAATTACTGTGGCCATGCCAGTCATCACTCGCTTTTCTGTGGTCAAATCGGCCCAACTGAATTGAGTGACGCACTAGTTTGCGAGTTCCCAGCCATGACCAATGAGAGAGGCATTCTCTAGCAGGTTGTAATACAGCTAGCAATATGTTACATTGTTTGTTCCTTCCACCAGAAAATCCAATGAGTTGTCATCATGCATAGACAATGGAGACAGTGAATTTTTATGAGGCCATTAAATGGCTGTATTTAGTGGTGATAAGAATCATGGGTTAGTAGAGGACCTGCCACACCTGCTGTAAGGTTCAGAAGGCCATTATCAGGCCATGAAATGAAACTTCCTGCCAGAAAGTAAACAAAGTTTATTAGGGGATAGCCCCTTGAGATGAACCATCTCATTTCCAAGGGGGTCCGACACAAAACACACTTCATTACAATGAACACAATCACAACATGAAACATACATTCATAGCTCTCGTGAACCAACCCACCCCCACGTCATTCCCATAAGCCTGCAATACCCTCGCTTAATAAAAGGGATGTATATGCCACAAGACACCTGGAGCATCAGTATATTACTACTACTACTACTACTACTACTACCAACAACAAAAATAACAAAAACAATAGGAGCAGTGAGTTAGCTATTCTTATGTTGGTAGGAAAATTATTCCAATCAGAGGGAGCTTTAAATTTGAAAGTGCTTTTCTTTCAACCTGGTCTCACTCCAAAATCATCAAAATCCAGTGCTTGGTGAGTGACTTCCAGCATCAGACAGACAAAAAAGCCATCCTTTCACGTTGGCATGACATGTGGTCAATCCCTGTTTTTTTGTCTTAAACCAAACCACATGCTTTTGTTGCCTAAACCCAACAACATGCGTGTTTTGCTGAAGGAAAAAAAATGTCAATTTGCAGAGTTGTACCAATGTAGTGTGCTTATTTTGAGAGAGACTGTATGAAAACTGTACATTTCCTGTGAGAATAGAAGTGTATTTTGACAGACAATGCATGTAACAGGGCAGAAGTTTACACAACGTCCCAGAATGTCAACAACCAACAGACCCAGGGTACCTTGCTCATCATATGTGGACGTGGAAAAACCATGACCAAACATCAGTATGTGATCGGGTTGAAATGAGAAACTATTGTTTCTTCACGGAAGGGGTGGTGGATAAGTCAAATACAAGACTTTGATCCAGGAGACCAGGGTTTGAGTCTCACATGAAACTTACATTTACACCCAACCATGATCATTTTTAAAACCTAACCACATCGTTTTGGCGCCTAAGCGGAAAGGAGGAAAGAAAGGAAATCTAACTAAATGGTAATGACCACTGAAAGGGCTGAACCTATCAGTAGGTGTAGCGGGGCCCTACTGATCCATATCTATGACGTTTATAATCCCAGATAACGGCCATTTAATGGGCTAATAACATCCAGAGTGGTGATGGACAGGATGTATGCCTTCATTTCAGATCTGACTTTGTCCTCTCACTCTAGATTCTCACCCACTCGTCCCAGGAATGAATGAACACAGATCCAAACCCTGTGGAAGTGCTGCTCAGATTCAGTGGCCAGGTATGTCTTTTTCTATTATTATTATCTTTTCCTTATATTTTCCATTCCATTTATTCCCATATTTTGAGGTCCTACAGCCTTAAATACATATTGCAGTAAACCACACATGGTGTTTCTAGTAGTCCCACTTTTTGTTTTGCCAATGCAGCCCAATACTCATTTGATAGTGTACATACATGGCTAAATGCTACTTATCAATATGCAACTTACCAAAAAGTAACTATAGATGTGAGCAATGTATGATCCTTACTGTTGACCTTGTTATGGCGTGGTGTATAATTTGGATTGTGTGGTTTTTGGATATTTGTTCATCGATGTTTTACATTTGCACTCTTTCCTACTTTGTACTGCAACTGCTGAATAGCAATTTTCCCAAGGATAAATGAAGTTCAAACTTATCTTGTATTGTCACATATCAGCATCTGCAAATTCATCATGCATCAGTCACTAATGCTTCAGAAAGATTCCATAATACAGATATACGTACACTTTCACAGTCTTTGCAGTTATGAAACCCAGTTTTTTCGATGGACTTTTTCATTTCCATGGAGAAGTTTTCAAACTCAGGCTTGACTGTTCTGAGCAGTGTCACAGTGTTCAGAGAAGCATAGGCTTGCCTCGCGTCGTTATCATATTTATCTCCTCTCTTCCATGAGCCATTGCCTGGAATTTAATTTAACAGAGACAGAACAAGGAACATTTTCCAAACATTAATGTGGAACATTACTGTTTCATCAAAATATGTCTTTGAAATACTAATCCCTAAAGTTAAACTGAATGTATCTACAGGAAGGTATTATTGTAACTAGCTACAGTGCTGTCCTTACACAGGCTTTTACATTGAAACAAAGAAAAGAAAGAGTAATAAACACATTGGTAAACAGAGGACAAAACCTTTCACAAAACCAGATGCAGCTGTTTTAAGAAAAAAAAAAAACTCTGAACCCTGTCCAGGTTCATTTTTGATTTACATTCATTACAATTCTGCAGTGTACAAATTACATGAATTTTCAGGATGTTGCTCTACTTTACTTAATGTAGGGTGCCCCTTACATACAGAAACCCAACATAAAAGTGTGGTTCAGGGAGGTCAATCTATGACTTCCAAGGAAGACTGATGTTCATGCTGAATTTAACCCAGTTGCCAGAAGAAAATGTAAGCATTGCATTTTTGCAAACCACACGTTACATTTGCATGTTTCATACATATCATATAAATGTTCATACAGTGACATAGTGTATGAGCTGACTTTGTCATCAGGAGGTGGAGGGGATGGTAGATGGTGTGTCACCTAAGCAAAATGCATGTGTGCTAAGCTGCAGATCACTGCTCATGACCAACAAACATCAAAACTGGCTGTTTTTTAATTAGTCATCGCTGCATTTTCAGCAGCTTTTTAGGCACGAAAGGTAGGTGTTTTGGAGTGACCCATCCCTGTGTTTCCAGCAGTGATAGCAGTTGTTTTTTCACCAAGACATATCTGCTTTTCCAGCAGAGACTGTGCCCCCAAAACCTGGTATTTTAAGCCAAAACATATTTTCCTGACAATCATCAAGGGGGTTTTGTGCCTAAACGTAACCACATGTTGACCACAGCGTTGTTGAATGTAAAGTTTCAACATATATGCGACAAAAAAACATGCAAACGTAACATGATTTGCATAAACGTAAAATACCGACAGTTTTCTGGAGATTAGATTGGCCGAACTGCATTACAGAACGTGTTAAGAAGCAGTTGCCTGTTGAAGGCCAACAAGAATATTATCATTCATTTGGAGTCTTGTTTGTGTTCACCTGATGAATGTCCTATTTCCAAATTCACTCTACTTTTAGCTCTGGTCGGTGACTCCTGAGAAACATTCCAACATTTTGTTTCACCCCGTATCCAAGTGTTAATGCCCTCAATTTAAGCTGACAGCTAGCACTTCACCCGCCAATGTCCCAGACGTGACAGTCACAGCTTTTCATTTGTGACTTTCACATTCTCACAGAGTACAGATCCACTGTGTCTGTTACTGTTCAATTAATTATGGACTGCAGTGTAGATAAATAGAGAGCATATTAAGACTGTATAAAATATGAAAGAATTCCATCTGATTTTCATCATTAATTTCATCATCATTTGTAAAAAAATACACATTTAAATATAATGTGATGTTAAACTTACCATAAGAAGAGGCGTTGAAGAGTTCAACATTAAAGAACATATAATTGCCGTTGGTCAGCCGTTGTCTGTGTGCAGCCAGCATGATCTCTCTTATTTTGTCTGCTCCCATGCACATGATCACCACTGCAAGGAAACAGCAGAGACAAATGCAGTGACAGTCATTAGCCAGAGCCAGCAGTTTGTGTCGAAACCATAAAATACAAATCTTTGCTCACTAGATTACTGAGCAAAATTTTATCAGAATTTTTATCGGTTCACCACTGACATCTGAAGAAGTTAAGCCATTTTTAAATATCCTTCAAATATGAGTTACTAATTCCAGATTAAACTGGTATGATCATGAAGAGACAATTAGCAGAACAAAAGACAGTAAACACTGTAGATTACTTGAAGAGACCTATACACTATGAACTGAGTTTGATTTAGTTCTAAAATTTATCGGTGTTTATCAGAATTAGTCAATTTATCATAAAATGATAGATCTTGGAATTTTGTTGTCATTTTGTAACATTTGCAATAATGATACCGTATGAATTGAGTAAGAATTAATATTCATTCTTAGTGTAAGGCTCCTTTTAGACAGGATTTGTTTCTCTAGGGAAGGTGTGGTGATTTTAACATCACCTCGGATGGGATTTTGGTCGCATATGTGGGTAATGTTTCACCTCCACCACAGTAATAATGAAGCTTTCTTTCTGCAAACCTCATGTGGAGTTTTTTTCCACAGGAAGAGCTGCTTGTCCTACTTCTACTCCTACTTTTATTTTTCCAAATCTGACTGATGGAAACATGCTACCACCAACGTACAGGCCTTTGGGAACCAATATGACAATAGAGATAGAGAAGATAGCCAACAGGAGATCAAAACTGCATAAATTCCAACCCGTCCTCATTCCCAGGTTGTCAAACACTTTTTCACTCCCCTGGGTGTCTCATAGCAATGCACAGAGCACCCTTTAGCATATTTATATGATACATAGCTGAAACACGTTGAAACATATGGTTAATGTTTTGATGTGGTCCTGGTTCGGTGTAATGACGTACTGCACGTACATACGTCATATGAGAGATGTCAGTGTACGATAACCGTACATAAATAACATAACGTGAGGTTAAAACAACTGACTTTTGGTTTCACATGTATCACATGTATAGGTACATAAGTTACATAACGTTATGTTCAAACAACTTGGACTTTTAGTTTCACTCTGGACATGAACATATATATATATATATACATACATATATATATACATATATGTACATACTTTGGACTTAAATTCACCTCATTCAAATAATGAATTTCTTCTGCTCAATGTCCATGTTCATTACAGACCATATCTAGTAATTTCCAGCTACAAATAATGTCCCAGAATGATGAGTTAAATTACCGAGGAACAAAATGAATATTTCATTCAGCACCTGCCCCTATAATGTTAATCTGATCTGAATGGGATGTAGACTTTTTTTTTCAGACCTATTTTGTGATTTTATGATAAAGCAGCTCTTCGAGACTTTCAAAATGTTCTCAGACCAAAGGGATCAAATCCATTGAATCAATCAAATCATCAAACTAAATGAATCCTGATCCGTGAAAAAAGTCATTTCGTGGGGTTTGTGCCACTCAAAAAAATGTATGCAATGATTTACTGGTGTCTCTTTTACACTGTTAATCTATGGGAAAAAGCCTTTCTGGGCTTAATGGCATCACATGATGATTGTAATTTCATGGTTTGGCCACTATGTCCAGGCACCCAGGTAGTGTGTCAGGCTTTGAAGTTAATTTTCATAGTGGCCAAACAGTGGAATTACACTGCCACGTGATGCCCTGTGGCCCAAAAAGACTTTGACTCAGTTTACTATCAGGATTTAATCCATTTGGTCCAATAATATTTGAAAAGTCTAGAAGAGCCTCATGATTAAATCATTTTATCTCCATTCAAGTTAGTAGAGCACTAAACTGGAAGTAGCCGGCTCAGCAGACTGAAGTCTCTAGTGCACCTGCTCTGTGGGCCCATTGATGTGGATGCAGTGCTGAGCATCAGGGTAATATCTGTGGCAGTTGAATGTTTTTGGCTTCATGCCACTTAGCAACTTTCAGAGGCGGGGCTCTGCCTTCCACTGTATCCAGTTTTCTTTATACATCCATGACTATGTCAGTCAGCTTCAAAGCTGGCACTGTTCCTGGGAGTTTGCTACATAGCCTTCCCCAGATTGCTCCCACGGTGGATACAGCTTTGCCAAATGTCTACCTGTGGACACATTTCTCCCATTGCACAGTATGTACCATTCACAATTTTTTGTGGTAACAATTTCTTTTTTTACAAAAACATCCCAATGCAATAAACCAACTCGACCACATATTGGTCATCACAAATGTATGTATGTCTTTATCTGTTGTAAATAGAAATTCAGCAGTTCAGGCAGCACTTTGGTCAGATTTGTCATCTTTGTGTTTGTTGTCGCTTTCGTGAAGTGTTTACACATAAAGGTAGGGGAGGTGTGAAGTTGAAACCTTTCTTGAAGCCGCTTCCTGCCTTCCGCTTCCTGCTTGAGTCGGCGTCCTCCGTCACCTCGGCTCTTAAATTATAACTTTAAACCAGTTTTATGCCACGTCTAATGAACTACTTTTAAGATTTTATTTGTTTAAAGTCTGTTCGTTTGGGTGGATGGCCGATCTCGTGTTTTTGATTGGTGAATTTTGAGCTTTTTGGACACGTGTGACTGGTGCCGACATAGCCGCACCCCAAACTTCATTATAGTTTCGCTAACTTTTAGCAACAATCTAGTTTTTCTCTGCTCTACAACTGGATTAACTACAATGATACTGCCTGCCTGAGAGTGAAAGTCCCTGTGAACACTTCGGCCACCCCAGAAGCCTTTTTACACCTTCTGTGCCACTTTCTGGACACCAGAGTGACTGCAACTACCTGGCGAAACTCACTGGTTTCTCCCGGACACTCATTCACCTCTATGCGCCGCATATACAGTGCTGCTGTGCACTGTTGGCTGAGTGCCACCTGCTTGTATTAGCTTCACTACGACACTGTGCTGCCCACCGGACCTCCGTGCTCCCTCGGCAGCACCGAGACAGCGACACTCCGGTTCTTCGAGCCGGTACACCTCCCAGAATATCAACAACCGGGACAGGGCGAAGATTAAAGCCTGGACAAGTTAAGTCAGACTGCCTGTAGCAACCTGTAGCAACTTAGCTTGGTTTGCTAAGCTAATGGCTACATCCAGCCCTCCCGATGAAAACCAGCAACTCGTTAAGAAAAACAGGATCATTGCCAACCTCAAGGAAGACATCCGAAGGCTGTCATCAGAACTCAAGTCCCAATCTGAGCTGCTGACAAACACCCTGGACGTGGCTCACGAGCAGTCTCTACAGATCTCCTCGTTAAAAGCTGCTCTTCAGGACACAGTAGCCTGGGATCCTACCTCCTCTCCTCCGCAGCCCAGCAGTTCAACGCCCTGTTGTAAGCTGCAATGGTTGGAGGTGGTGTTACGGAGTACAGAAAGGACCTTGCTCGGCGTTGGTCTCTCATCCCACCTCAGCCTTTCCAACAGATTTGAGCCTCTGTCATCGCGGGTCGAAGCGCCGGACTCCAGTGAGCTCAAGGACGATGCGGCCCGTTCCACGTCTCCCCAGTCCGGGAGTCATCCTCTGCCGGCAGCTCCCCTCCCGGCTTACAGCCAGCAGGCTCCCTGTGCGGACGGCTCTGTGTCCCCCCTCGCACACACCACGGAAACAGAGCGGCAACAGAGGAAACAGAGTCGCTTAACTCATAAAGGTGAGACTATGAAACTGAGCAATAACAAAGTTAACAGGTCACAAGCCAGTGCCAGGCCGAGAGCCAGAGATCATTCTGCCAAAAACAAAGCTAAGAGGATAGACACTATTCTGATTGGGGATTTTATAACAAGGCAGGTGGAAATGGCCAGGACTGAAAATCTAACTGTGAATAACACATCAGTCAGAGAGGTGGCAGCTGTGCTACCAGACATCATGTCTACACAGCCACATATTAAGTAGATTGTTATTCATGCTGGCTCATTTGACATCCTCAAGAATAAATCTGGGTCTGAGACCTTAAAGAAAGACTTTTTGTTTTTATTGGAAACACTTAAAAAACTTCACTCAGGAGTGTCTTTCATCTCTGGACCTATCCCAACACTCAGCAGAGGTTGCGAGTCCTTCAGCAGACTCCTTGGCTTAAGCACCTGGCTGTCATCAGCCTGCCTTGAGCAACAGGTTGGATTTATTGACAATTTTAATGTTTTTTGGAACATAAAAAGCCGCTTCATGCCAGACGGGATTCACCCAAACAACCTTGGCTCCAGACATCTTGGCTGCAACATACGTCACACCATCGAGTCATCTTATCAGAACATATATGCACTGATAAGCAGAAAGGTCAGCACACAGGGAGCAGACAGACAGACAGACAGTTACTGCTCCCAAAACAACAACCGCCTCCCATGAGGATGACGTCACGGTCTGTGACTCTGTCCTCCACATTACAAGAAGCCTGCAGAGATTGTCTTTGTCCCAGCAAGAATGTCAAGAAAAGAAGAGATAGGACAGTCACCATGCCGCTTTCCCCCTTATGCCGGCAATTTCACACAGCCGGCGGCATGGCAAAAATAAAAACAACTGCAGAAAATCAAGGACGGTCAACCCATCAAATCTGATATGTGTCTCATGTCAATCACAGTCTGTCTCTAAACTTATGCCAGATAACGTTTCACAATTAGCACTTCTAAATATCAGGTCTCTGGCTGGCAAATCCTTCTTAATCAATGATTTTATTAACAAGCACAAACTTGATTTTATGTTTTTAAATGAAACTTGGCTAGGTCAGGAAAATAGTGCAGCAGTTTTGATTGAGACAACCCCTCCAAATTTCAGTTTCTTTAGTGAAGCAAGAATACATAAGAGAGGAGGCTGAGTTGCCACTCTGTTCAAGGACAGCCTCCAGTGTAAGCAAATGTTTTATGGTCAATTTGAGTCCTTTGAATATGTTGCCACTCAGTTAAAATCCCCCTGTCGAGCAATTTTAGTGACCATCTACAGACCCCCCAAATATGATGCAAGGTTTTTTGATGAGTTTGCCAAATTGCTGTCTATTGTGTGCATGGATTTGACTGTGTTGTTTTAGTGGGAGATTTTAACATTCATGTTGATAATCTTACAGATGGGTGTGCTAAGGAACTGTTAAATATTCTGGATAACTTTGGGTTTTCTCAGCATGTCACAGAATCAACACATAACAGAGGACACATATTAGATCTAATTATTTCCAAAGGTCTTAATATCTGAGGTTGTGGTGAATGATGTCACTTTATCTGACCATTACTGTGTTTCGTTCAAAATGACCACCCTTGCTAATCCTATGAAAAGTGAAGCAGAGGCGATCAGAAAGTGTTATATAAATGATAACACCTGTGCATTATTATTCACCCAGGGTTTTACACCATCACCAACCCTACCCTCAGCTCAAGTTGATCACCTTGTAAACAGTTTTAGTTCCAATGTTATGACTGTTATTGATTCTATCGCCCCAATTAAGACCAAAGTTCTGTGAGGTACGAAAAAGGCACCCTGGAGAAACGCCACACTGGTTAAAGAATACAAAGAGTATGTAGACAAGCTGAACGCAGGTGGCGAAAAAAAAAACAAACTTCAGGTATATTACGACATTTATAAAGAGAGTCTTCGGAACTATGACCAGGAACTGAAGAATGCAAGGCAATCATATTTTTCAGAGATTATCAATAGAAACAGTAATAATGCCCACACACTTTTTTCTGTAGTGGACAGACTGACCAACCCCACAGCATCACTCCATTCTGAACTACTGTCCAACAAGTCATGTAATGACTTTGCAGCCTTCTTCACAAACAAAATATTACAGATAAGACAGGCAGTGTGCAGCTCCAGCTCAGGAATGATAACACTTGTGCCTTCCTGTCCTCCGGTTAATCTAGGACATTTTAGCCTCCTAGATTACACAACTCTAACAGAAACGGTTTCAAAATTAAAGCCCACAACATGCTGCCTTGATATTCTGCCTTCAAACTTTTTTGAAACCATTTTTAACTGCATAGCTCCGGGTGTACTGCAGATAATAAATACTTCTCTTAAAGCAGGCCAGTTTCCCCAGGCCTTGAAAACTGCAGTAATAAAACCTCTCCTAAAAAAATCATATCTGGACGCCACAACAATTAGTAACTATAGGCCAATATCAAATCTGCCATTTTTGGGGAAAATCATTGAAAGGGTTGTCTTCCAGCAAATCCATACTTTATGATGCAAAGCAATCTTTTTAACACATTTCAGTCTGGATTTCGGCCACACCACAGCACTGAGACTGTACTTATCAAAGTCTTAAATGATATTCATCAGAATAATGATGCATGCAAATTCTCTGTCCTGGTATTACTAGATCTCAGTGCTGCATTTGGTACAGTTGATCATAATATACTACTTAGCAGATTGGAAATGTGGGTGGGACTCACCGGCACCTGAATTGAATTTGAAACAAAATATATGAGGAGGGATACCTATGATCTATGATGTTTTATAGCATTTTTTCCACTGTATTTAGTAGTTTTCACATTTAGAAAAAAATAACATGTATTTATAACATATTTTTTTCAACCCTGGGGTCAAACTGTCAGATAAAATTCAATACCTGCCCCTCTAAAAACAGAAGAAAACAAACACCTAAAAAAATAAAGAAAACAAGGTGTAGACAAAGTGTATGTGTGCACACACTCACCTGTGATTTAGTTAAAGTTCTGTAGCAGATGTAGCTGTTCCAGCACATAGGTAAGGGGGGGATCAGTTGTTCTAGCAAATATTTTGGTAAGGGCTTCAAAAATGGAGAACCAGTAGTCTGAGAGACCCAGGCAAGACGAAAATGTATGAGCTAGTGCTGCAGGCGTACTATAGCACTGTTTTTAATGTGTCTTTAATACACCTGTTGATCATGATTAATCATAACCAACAAGTGTGCTGTGCACATGAGCACAAAGATTTCTGTGGCTCATTTGCAACAGTATACTGCTGGTTGGAGAAAATGTAACCAGTTGATCTGTAGTGTGTAATCCTGATGTCCTGATTACAGTCTGCAGATAGATCAGACACCTGCAGCCATCAGATGAAGGAAAAATTAATCAGCTGAAGGCATCCACACAACATACTGATCTTGGGAACAGCAGATTAGTCATTAGTCTTTATTTTTGTCTCACTGTGTTACTTACTGTGTGTTTCATATATTTGCTGTGCATTAAACTGTCAGGGCCACCATATCGATGTGCATAACTCACACACAGTTCCATTTCATTTGATGCAATCTGACTGCTATCTGTCCGAAAGATGGGTTAATCAAAATCCAACTCTGATTACTTGGGTTTTTACTGACAAGAACACTGAAGCGAGTCTGTGACAGGGAGAAGGAGTCACAGCGCTAATACGCTAATTATCAGAATTTTTCCTTTATTCAACAACACTGTAAACCCCAATCCATCCATGACACAAAATTTTGATGTAAAGTCTACACAAATTTTACTGGATTGTAAGGCTGTGCAATTAATCATCTGGTGATCGCGATTGTGATTCTGAGGTCAGACGATTTCAAAATTAATGGAATCGAGGGTACAATTTTTGGACGCCTGGAGATGTTATTTTGTCTTCTACGGAAGTCACGCATGCGCAATACTGCTCCTTCCCTCCTCTTCTCTATTCACTCCATGAGCCAGTCAAGTAGGTGAACTACGAATAATGAGAGGGGCAGGTGAACACGGAAGATTTCAAAAACAGCGTGTGGAAATTGGCAGAGGGAGAGTGAGAGAGGTTGGTCTGTTTGTGTGTGTGTGTGTGTGTGTGTGTGTGTGTGTGTGTGTATGTGTGTGTGTGTGTGTGCGTGCGCATCAGGGCCAAACTCCGCCATGCGTGCTACAGGGAGCAGAGAACTGTAAACATGCGACCATGTAGAGACAGAAATGACATGCCGTCGGGTAAATAATGTTCATCACGTGCACCGCATAATCGTTTGCATAATCGTGATTTCAATTTTGACCAAAATAATTGTGAATATGTTTTTTTCCATAATCGAGCAGCCCTACTGGATGATCAAAATTACACAAAAACTTTATGTTCACTTGACACAAAAACTCATTCCTTCTCAGCTTGACATCAATTTTTTATGTTAAGTCAACAATTTTTGAGGTTTGAGTTAATTTGACTACAATTTATAAAGTTGATTTTGCCTAATTAGTTTAAGGCCAATAAACAACAATTATTGTGCACTAAACATATTGTGGTGTGTTGGGACTAAATGGGTGGAGTTTTCCAGCATGCCGTGAGACAATGTGTTTATATATCTATATATATATACTCAGTGTGTCAGCAAAAAAAAGTTTTATTAAATTGATATAAAATTACTGTTGGACAAGGGTCATGTGACACTTTTATTTTGTGTCTGGTGCACTCAACACTTTTACGTTACTGTATAGTACTAAACTAAAAGTTTTAAGTGCAAGCTGTTTCCAAAAACATTTTAAGTTGAGTGAGTGAATTGGGCTTTACAGTGCATGTACTTCTAAAAAGGTCTCAGGTAGAGTGAGCAGAACAGTGATACACTGCCAACTGTGTTACAAGTGATGAAAATCAAGCAGTGAAGAAGCTATTCTCATTTGGAGCTCCATTTGTTTTAAACTAAACATTAATCATTTAAGGTCATATCGTGAGCAAATGGTTCGCCAAAAAAATATCAAATGTAAACATTATTTCTCTGGGTTGATGTAAACGTTTCCTTTGGTGTCCTAGTGATTAAAAATAAATAAACCAAAAAACAAGTAGCTACACAAACAAGGGTTGCAATTGAAAACACAGTAACCCCAGCGTCCCTGTTAATAAGGAAGATTCAGAGTCTTGCTGGAACATTCCTCACAACTCTGTCACCTAAACACACCTCCTGAAATATCCCTTGAGTCAGTGGGACAAACTTCACCTCAGTCCTGCCAGCACTATAGCACCCTTTAATTACACTGGGCTCTACACACACTACTGGCCCTGTGTATGCTCTGCAAGCCATTCCATGGGGCAGCGCTTGGAGCCAGCAATATTTCAAAACTTCTGGATTTTCCTTTTTGCTAGGGCACTGATGCTAGTTACAAATTAACTCAGGAATGGGGCAGCACATGGTGCACTTACTGAGTGCCCACAGTGTATTTCAAGTGCCCTGTGTTGGCTGTAAACTTCTAAGGCAAGAGCATATGCAAATAGGGGGCTGTTGTGCAAATTTGTAATGCTGTTACTCTAAAAACAAGGATTTATGTTGTTGGATCTGTCTGTCACAGAGGTGAACAGGATGAACAGGACAACTCATTTTGAAATTATCTGTTTCAGTTGGATGGAGAAAAAACTTAAATATTGTTGATTACTGAGTGAATGACTGCCGGATAAGCAGACAGATGATTTTTCCTTTGTGTTGTTATTAACAGTATTGTCCTTTGCCCTTCAGGCTAATCCTTTGACATTTGTGGTCATACAGTAAAAGCGAGTTATTACCTTACAACTATGCTGAATTTCAAGGGGAGTTCTGTCCAAACACAAAGACTTCATACAGAACCAGGATGGGAGTGCATGTCTCAGGAGGATTAGCATCAGAAATGGACCAATCACGAGAGAGGTGCTTCATTTCCCCTCCTAAGTGTTTGTTACATGTTGCAATATTGTGCAGTTAATGCTACAGAAATCTGTAGCAAGTTAGTGACTAGTCACAATGATGTGCAGCGTGTTCAGCGTCAGCTGAAAATGTTAGTGTCACTCTGCAATGTGAAGGAACAGGCAGGTAATGTGTCAAATATATCAGTCATACATCCCAACACATTGCTATACAATAGCATGAAAATCTATTCTTCAATAAATCTTACAAAATTATTATTACAGTGTAAGATGAGAAATCCTAATCTTATCTGAACTTCAGTGAGCAACATGGAGCAGATCATTCCAAATGAGGTGCTTGTGGTCATGATGAACTTATCAGGCCATCAGTGCAATTGATGTTATCAATCTCTGACAGTAGGAGTTGTCATTAAATCTGAGACTGAACTGTAACTGGTGAAAACGGCATAACCATGGCTACAAACGAAATGGACAAGTCTACTTTTTATGCTTAATTCTACAGATGAGCAATATTGGATTTTATATGATATACTGAAATATACCAACTCATTTGGCTGATAACCAATACCGATATCGATATATCCCCTTTTTTTCCCACCTAATAGTGATCATCAAGTCTCTTCTGTAGTGGAATTAAAATCATATTATGCATGCATACTCTTGTGATGGCTCACTGGAAGATTGAGACATGAGATACAATACTTTTCAATGTATGTAAAATTAATTCATTGAGCAAAATAAGAAAAAGAATGTTGCCTGATTCTGACAGTTCATTTAGGAACCAATACTGGCCGATTCCGATGACGTACTGATATTATTGTGAATCCCTACTTAATTCATAACATACTAAAAACTTGGTACTGGGGGCGACCTCAAGCTCACCTGGTAGAATGTGCACACCATGTAGGCTGAGTCATCTGCAGCAGCAAGGGTTCAATTCCAACCTGCGGCCCAATGCTGTGTGTCATGTCCCCCCATTTCCCTCCCACCCTTCCCATGAATCTACTACTGTCCTATCAGTAAGGGCTAAAACGCCAGAACTAATTAAAAAAAGAAAAAGAAGAAGAAAAAAATGATGCACAGTTTTACTTAGAGACTGTTTGTTATTTATGACGGAGGAGGGAGTAATGGAATGTTAAATTATTTTTTAAGCATTAGGGAGGGACTTGAGTTTTTTATCTTGGCTCGGGGAGGCACTTCAAAAGGTCGTGTTCTGTATTAATCTTAAATTCAATCTGAACCCCAAAACCTGCTGGCAGGTTTGAAGGGCATCGAACACATTCTCACTCCGTCCTTGTCAAATATCGATGTTTGGTGACAGACTTTCAACGTCAACAAATGATATGCAACGTACCCTCGGTGTGATGGTTGGTTGCTGTGTCAACTTCAGCCTGTTACATTCATTTCCAAAAAACACTTCTGTTATCACAGGAAATGTACAGTTTGCACACAGTGTCTTTTAAAATAAACAGACCACGGCAGTACAACACCGTGAACTGGTGTATTTTTCCTTCAACAACAGACACACATGGTTATGTTTTGCCAACAAACACGTGGTTGAGTTTAAGAAAATAGAATAGGGTTTGGCTTCACAGCCTTATGGGAAGAGAACATTGGCCTCCTGGGTGAAGGTCAGTGGTTGTTGGACCCTTCCACCATCCCTCCCATCCATCCTACCCAGACTTTCAGCGCATTAACTTTTGTTGTTGTCCTGCCGCTTTCCCCCCTGATGCCACTGGGCACCTTTAGACAATAACGGCAACCATCCGCATATCATGAAACCAGGTTGAAAAATCACCAATATGACACCATTTGTCATAGCCAGAATCTGGAAAGACAGAAATAGTCTTCAGATTTTCAGTTTTCTGACGGCCCTTTACAGCATTATATGCAACAATGCCTTCCGTCAGAAAATAGACCAGGTCTATCAAAGTCACGTATTCTTATATCTCTTTTAACTTTTTGCCAGGATCCGGTTAACTTGCACTAACCAGAACCTACAAAAGAAAAAAAATAAGCCATGCCATGGGATTTGTAAGGAGGATTTGTATTTTGCTAAGAAATTAGCTTTTTGTTTTGGTGAAAACTCTGTGTGAATTTAAAAAAAAAAAAAAAAAAAAAAAGGTTATTTATGGTGGGGGGTGGGTCATGTATTATCCCCAAGTCACTCAGGGAAGCTCAAGGAATATTTGTAGCTCAGAGGAGGGTCAAAATAACAAATAAAAATGAAGTCACAACCTTGTCACCCCTCTCCTCTGATAGGTAACAAACAGTCCCTTACAGTATGTGGTCTCGTTAATGTTGCCTTAATTTGAATTTTAGTAATTTTGATGCATGAATGTATGCAGCAAGTAATTACTTATAAAAATAAATTAAGCTGTCACTGTTCACTGTTCACATGACTGTTACATCAAGTCAAGTTGAGCGGGCCTCGAGGGGTTTTACCCTGTATCCAGTATAAATGTCCATAAAGACAACATTTTTCAATAACAAATAATTGCTTCCAGTCCTACCAATGTCCAGTTTAACTGAAACTGATTCTGCTCCTTACGTCATATTGTTCAGCTCAGCCACAGGTCTACCTTTGATCCAATTATAAATGCACAGCCTCAGGCACTACTGTTGCCAGACCTGTTGGACAGAAGCTGATGATGTACCAACAGCCGCTTTTGGTAACCTGTGTTTTCCACTGAGGAAACACGGTGAGGAACAGTCAGTGCTGAGGATGTTTATTGCTGTAAAGAAAGGAGATCTCTTCCACGTTAAATAATAATTCAGCTTTATTACAACTTCAGTCTTATTTTTGGAGTTTTTGCCAATGGGTAAGACCAGAGGTTATGATAACCTTGCATTGGACAAGTTAATTACTAAGATCATCTGGGAACACAGTGACATCACACACAAATCATCTGATGGGTCAAGAAACACGATCAGACAGCTTGGAAATGAACCAATAGTTTAACAGGATTACCTTAATGACTTTATTTGGAGATCTCAAAAGGTGTGAAAGTGAGCACACCTCAGTGTTGTTCAACAGAAAACAGAGTTCACATAACTACAGTATGAAGGTAAGTTAGTAAAAGCTGAAGTAGGACGTGAGTCTGTGAAAGTGATGGGTGTTATGGTAATAATGTTATATTTGCCTTTTTGGCTCAGACACATCAATGAACATTTAATCTTGTGTCTAAAGTGATGATCTGAATTATACACTCAGTGATTAGAACAAAACAAGGTGCTTTCTAGGGCTCAGTTGCTGGCTCTGATTTGGATCTAATTCCAGGTTAATAAAATATCTGGATTTGTGAAGCTCTGCAGCTAAGAAAAAGTCTTAATGAATCTTTTGTCTGTCCTCGCAGTTTGTAAGCAGGAACATCACTTTAAGCCAGCACTGAATGTCACCACCTAATTTAATGACAGACACAATGGCAATAGATTATGTCAGTCGCAGATACACAGTAATAATGCATTAAATGATTGGTTAACACACTCTCTGCAAGCCAGGGTCTGTATTTAGTCAGAGATCATTTATGAGTTTGCAAAGTTCAATGAGATGATGGATGTCACTGTCGTCTCCATCTGTTAGATATGAAGCTGCAGTCAGCAGCGTACCACAAACACTGGAAACAGGAGGAAACAGCTAGCCTAGCTCTGTATAAAGATGCCAACAAGCAACTCTGAAACTCATTAATCAGCACATTACATCTTGTTTGTTTAATGTATATGAAAAGTATAAAAATATAAATTTACCATTTTACAGGAACAGGAGTGTGCATAGGTCCCTATCTTACAGCTGGCACAAAGCGGTGCACAGAACAAATCAACTGCGACTATGGCTCAGAGGTAGAGCGGGTCGTCCACCAACTGGAAGATCCTCGAGTCTGCATGTTGAACTACCTTTAAGCAAGATACTGAAACCTAAATTGCTCCAGATGATGCTTCAATCGGTGTGTGAGTGTGTTAAAAACTGAGTAGCAGGCAACACCTTATATGTTAGCCTTGGCCACCAGTGTATGAATAGGTGAATATGCCTCGTAGTGTAACAAAGCGCTTTGAGTGGTCAGATGACTAGAGAGGTACTATACAAATGCAGGTCCATTTACCATAACTGTCATTGCTAGTTTCAGATGATGATTCATATGATATGCAGCAAGGGGCCACAGACTGGAAAGGAACATGGAGCTGCTGTGCGAGGACATTGCCTTTGTAAATGGGATGCCTGCCCTACCCACTAAGCTACTGGGTGCCCAAGTAATGCAACTGTTGGCATGCAGTTGCTAAAACAAGCTTGCTCAGTGCTCAGTGCTGTCCAGATTTGATGTGACATACTATGTTACATTGTTAAAATAACTCAACGTTGAATTTTGTTTCCACACAGGACACAAACACCCATCTCCTGTATAAAAGTCCTGTATTTGTTTGACCCATACAGCTTCCCTCCCTACGACCAGAAGTCAGTGTGCTTTGTTGCCTAACTTTCACTTTTGTGCCTTTAATAATTACTATGGCCACTACAGGTTGCCACTAACAATAAAGTTGTACAGTTGTAATTGCTGCTTGTACAAAAGACCTATGATGAGGTAATTTAGAGATGAAATGACAGAGACAGAGGGAGAAAGAGCTGGAAGAGGCAGCCTTTTCTTAATAAGAAATTTTATGTCATTTGGGTTTATGTTTAGCTAGATACAATGAACATGTCTGTTTGTGACCCCCCTATGTTCTTTAAACAGTGTATAATATTCAGTGGCATCTAGCCATGAGGATTACAGATTGCAACAAGCTGAAGATTCACCTGGTTCGACTTCCTTCATTGTTGATTGTTCAGAGCAGGTTTTTACCTGAGGTCTCTTTCTCTCCAAAACAAGTGGACAAGGTGATTTAAACTGCTAAAAACACTGAATACATTAGTTTCATGTTAAAATCAGTGTTTCTCCCACGCTGTTTGGCATGTCAGAGACAGGCTGCTTTTAATAACTTATAGTATGATTGAGATGAGACAAAAAATTGATGTTTTTCTGATAGCATGCTAATGTTCACATTTTAGTGACAGTGTTAGCATGCTAATTCGTATTAAACACAATGTACAACTAATGTTAATGGGAATGTCATTAGTTTTGCAGGTATTTAGTTATTAATTAAAGTATTGGACAAACTGACAATCTGACTTGCTAATGGTCCTAGATGAGAAGTCAGTAGAACACGCAAGTCATTGAGATTCATCCCCTGGGGAACAAAAAAAACAAAAAAAAACAAAACAAAATCTGAACCAGATTTTGCCTTAATCCATCAAGCAAATGTTGAGATATTTCACTGAATGAGTGAAAACTTTGACCTGCAGGTGGTGTCTAAGCTTTATTTTCTGGGGTTCATGAATATCTGTACCAAATTTCCACCTTACCAAGTGTCTATTAGTATCATCAGTCACCCTTGTGCAGTATATGTATGGGGGTCAAAGGGCAGGTCCCACAATGGTCCGAATAAAGTTAAATTATTCAGCGTTTGTATTGTAACAGTGAAAGTTGCACTGAAGTCAGGATGAATTCATGATAAGAAATCTAAGTGTTTGAAGAAGAAGGTTATCTTCAAAGGGAGAGAGTATTGCCTGGCAAAATTCTCTTTGAGTGATACAGATTTTCAGCTGAGGGAATACATTACAAATGCAAACTTGCTGAGCTGTACGAATGAAGCTCTGTAATTACAATAGCGTAAACTGTATGCATTGTGGTGCATTAATTTTTACTTATGCTTTCAGTTGGTGATGCAGAAAATCTGAGCAAGAATAATGTATGCTGTGCTACTTGCAAGGCTGAACTACTGAATTTATTTGTAGTGTTCTCTGGCCATTTGCCTAAGCCGGCTCTAAAAGAAGCCTTCTATAAATCCCAGGTAGCATACATTAATAGTTCACTATATTATTAATCAATATGATGTTTACTTATTTATGAAATGTGAAGTAATTCCTTCATAGGATTTCCTAGGGTCATAAGTGCAATAGACCCCACCCACATACCCATCACTGGAGTCTTAGGGGAACATTAGTGCCATTTTTTTCATAGAAAGTCCTTTCACAGCATCACTTGTATAGTCTGGTGGAGCGAGGTTCACTTGATCGCTTACATTTTTTGCGAGGCAGAGTCAAATGATACCAAACCTTATATGGGATGGGAACCCGCACAGATCCTTAGGAGGATGGCCTGGAATACAAAGACAGTAATGAAATGTTCTTAGAAGAACTCCTGTTCCCTGAAGGAGAGGAATGAGGTACAACAAATATACTCTGGGACAGTTTGATGACCAGCTAGCTGCAGTACAGATATCACTCACAGATATGCCCTTTAAACAAAGCCCCTATAAGTTGAATGTGCCCTCATACTGTGAGCCAGCAGAAGACCTCTGCTGTCGTAAGCAAGGGCGCTAGCCTCTACAATCCAGTGAGAAAGCTGCTGTTCAGACAGGCCTTTGCCCTTGGCCAGATTAGCAAAAAGGATAAATAACTGGTCAGATAAAAGCAAACTCTGGGTGCGGTCTTTGTAGGTACATAGCACATGCACCGGACACAGGGAGCGCACCTTCTTCTGCTCCTTGGAAGCTATAGGCTGCAGGTACAGCCTTGGTAAAATATGCCACACTCAGGCTCAATGAGATCTGGGTACTGGGTGTCATGGGTACAAGTGGGATGCACAAAGCATGAAAGCCTACCCGCTTTGTATAGCCCAAAGTAAGAAGCAATGCAGACCTGCATAAGAGAAATTTCATATCTGCAGACTAAATATCAAATAATATCAAACAGGGGTCCACAAAGAGCCTCCAGCATCAAAGCTAAATCCCATTATGGGATACTTGATTGATGGCTGTCCTGGTTGTCGTTAGCCTCGTTGTGCACACAGCCAGTGAAAATGAATCCAGAATTGAAATACTCACATCTTTAACAGCCAGAGCAGCAATCGTAGGTTCCATTATGCGTACAACCACTAAAATTGTCCGGAAATGCATGCATGCATGTCTTTGTGCATTGAAACTGCACAAGGCAATGGTGAAATGCAGCCACTCTTCGCTCCAACAGACATGTTTGTCTGAAAATGCAGCATGTTTCCAACCCATGAATAGAAAATCGCTGACTCGGGCTTATACAACTTTTATGTAAATTCACTGCAAAGCTAAGTTTATGGATGTGTGACAGAACCAGGGACAGCTGTAGCACTGCCCGCTCTCTGAAGCTGGCTATTAGCTCCCTATTGTCCAGATAGGCCAAAATTCAGATGCATCTCACCTAGAGGAGGAAGATTTTGACTAGTGCTACTGGGCAGCAGTTGTTCAAGCATAGTGCTTTGCTCTTTTTGGGGACAGGGACAATGCTGGTCTTCTTGAAACATGTGGGGACTGCAGACTGGAGCAGTGAGAGGTTGAAAATGAATGTGAAAACATCTGACAGTTGGTCTGTGCACACCTTGAGAGCTCAGCCAGGGATGTCTGGGTGGCTTGTGTAGATTAATCCTTTTGCAAGATCTGAACACATCTGCTCCGGATATGACTACAGGGCAGGAGTCCTGGGCATTTTGTATCTCCTCAGATGTGGAGTTGGTCTCAAACTGTGCATAGAATGTGTTCAGATCATCTGGGAGATGCAGACATTACCTCAGCACTGCACATGTAGAATGTAATAGTTCCTAGTCCAACCCATGTTTCTGGTTTTGGGGCTTTATTAGTAAGACTCTACTTTGTCCCTGTATTGTCTCTTAGCACTACTAATAGATCTCCAGAGCACATACCCAGACTTCTTTGACTCATCCATGTCACCTGGGTTGTATGTGCTTTAAGTAAATTAAAGTAGACTTAAAGCACAGCCTTGCCCGTTAACCCAGAGCTTCTGATGCGAGAATGTCCATACAGTAATCCTCTGTTGGATATCACTGATACATTTACCAGTGTAGCAAATACCCGTGTCCATTTATGTGTCTATATTGTGCTCCTGAAACAAATACCACTCTGTAGTGCTGAAGCAGGAGGAGGAGCTTGAGATATGGCAGCTGTGCTCAGCACCATCTTGAGCCGTAGACTACATATGTGAAATAAAGATTAAAAGATTTTAAAGATTTAAAGAAGATTAAAACATATGGCACTATATGGCACTATTTAAACTGAACAAGCAAAACAACAAGTGCCAGGTGGTCTAAATATAAATTGGAAGGTGATTAATAAATGAAATCTTAGTTATATCATGAGACTCTTAACTCTAACGCATGATGACAACAGCCTAAAAAATAAATTAACTTCTCCAGGAAATCCTGTTATGTCCTGGGTGGTCCAGAGCAGCATGACATGAACACATAGCTCCATAAATATGCATCCAAAGGCAGACAGCTTGGGGTTTAAACAGTTACTTACTACAATGATGATAGACATAGTAAATAGTAAAGCATGATCACATCAACCCATATTTGATCATGCTTTACTATTTACAATGATGATAGACATAGTAAAGCATGATCATATCAACCCATATTTCAGTTTTAATTTTAATATATCTTGTGTTGTTAATGCTTACATCATAGTATTGCATCTGCACTGTAATGTACCTCCAGAATAAAACTTGAAAACCACTTGGTAAAATGGAAGTTGCACAGGATTTGTTATCCCCAGTCATCTACCATCTCTCCCATAAACGTTCAAAAAAAGTTCATGTTATTAACAGACCAGTCTGATGTGTGTTGAGATGTGTTTTTTTTCTCTGCATTCTGAGGTAGGCTGGTTTTATTTGCCTGTAATTGAATGCAGTTAAATACAGTGTATAAGCTTGCATAATGCACTTCTCCAATCAGAGACGACAGATTCATCAACATATCTGTAACATATCTTCAGGTGTCTGCAGGGATTTAATGAGCTGATTATGCCAGTTCGCTTCGGTGAACTTCATATCTTACAGTCTAATCAGCTTTTCAAAATGTAAATGTGATGTAAATGAGAGTGATCTGAATATTCCGGGAGAGAGTGATGAAATATTGTAGGCTTAGACAGCTTTAACTAAAGTAAAGCAGCTTCTCAATCATCAGTTTTCTTCATGGTGTAATGTAGGGTTTTCATCTGTGTTTAATGATAATCCATCACCATGTGCAGCATGTTTAAAGTGAAACAATATCCCACAAAAAAATGATGACATCACTTCACCTTGCATACTAAGGTGACATCAACAACATCACTAAGACGCCCAAGTCAGATTTTTCATCCTTTTCCAGCTCTCACCTTTAACAAACCCAGCGATTACAGTAATCATATTAACTTGAATTTTTATCTATTTTAAGGAGGCCCTAAAATGATTATCAGAATCAGAAATTCTTACAAAATGTCCTGAGGGGAAATTGTGATTCGTTACAGTCGCTCAGTGTAAAGAGTAGATAATTATAAAAAGTAAGAATAAGTATGAAATAGAAGTATGTAAATATAAAATAATAAAATAGAAAGAAAAATGTGCATTAAACAAATATGTGTATAATATATACAAATATGTGTACTGTGCTACATATATATATATATATATATATATATATATATATATATATATATATATATATATATATATATATATATATACAGTACAGGCCAAAAGTTTGGACACACCTTCTCATTCAATGCGTTTTCTTTATTTTCATGACTATTTACATTGTAGATTCTCACTGAAGGCATCAAAACTATGAATGAACACATGTGGAGTTATGTACTTAACAAAAAAAAGGTGAAATAACTGAAAACATGTTTTATATTCTAGTTTCTTCAAAATAGCCACCCTTTGCTCTGATTACTGCTTTGCACACTCTTGGCATTCTCTCCATGAGCTTCAAGAGGTAGTCACCTGAAATGGTTTCCACTTCACAGGTGTGCCTTATCAGGTTAATTAGTGGAATTTCTTGCTTTATCAATGGGGTTGGGACCATCAGTTGTGTTGTGCAGAAGTCAGGTTAATACACAGCTGACAGCCCTATTGGACAACTGTTAAAATTCATATTATGGCAAGAACCAATCAGCTAACTAAAGAAAAACGAGTGGCCATCATTACTTTAAGAAATGAAGGTCAGTCAGTCCGGAAAATTGCAAAAACTTTAAATGTGTCCCCAAGTGGAGTCGCAAAACCATCAAGCGCTACAACAAAACTGGCACACATGAGGACCGACCCAGGAAAGGAAGACCAAGAGTCACCTCTGCTTCTGAGGATAAGTTCATCCGAGTCACCAGCCTCAGAAATCGCAAGTTAACAGCAGCTCAGATCAGAGACCAGATGAATGCCACACAGAGTTCTAGCAGCAGACCCATCTCTAGAACAACTGTTAAGAAGAGACTGCGCGAATCAGGCCTTCATGGTCAAATAGCTGCTAGGAAACCACTGCTAAGGAGAGGCAACAAGCAGAAGAGATTTGTTTGGGCCAAGAAACACAAGGAATGGACATTAGACCAGTGGAAATCTGTGCTTTGGTCTGATGAGTCCAACTTTGAGATCTTTGGTTCCAACTGCCGTGTCTTTGTGAGACGCAGAAAAGGTGAACGGATGGATTCCACATGCCTGGTTCCCACTGTGAAGCATGGAGGAGGAGGTGTGATGGTGTGGGGGTGTTTTGCTGGTGACACTGTTGGGGATTTACTCAAAATTGAAGGCACACTGAACCAGCATGGCTACCACAGCATCCTGCAGCAACATGCCATCCCATCCGGTTTGCGTTTAGTTGGACGATCATTTATTTTTCAACAGGACAATGACCCCAAACACACCTCCAGGCTGTGTAAGGGCTATTTGACCAAGAAGGAGAGTGATGGAGTGCTGCGGCAGATGACCTGGCCTCCACAGTCACCGGACCTGAACCCAATCGAGATGGTTTGGGGTGAGCTGGACCGCAGAGTGAAGGCAAAGGGGCCAACAAGTGCTAAACACCTCTGGGAACTCCTTCAAGACTGTTGGAAAACCATTTCAGGTGACTACCTCTTGAAGCTCATGGAGAGAATGCCAAGAGTGTGCAAAGCAGTAATCAGAGCAAAGGGTGGCTATTTTGAAGAAACTAGGATATAAAACATGTTTTCAGTTATTTCACCTTTTTTTGTTAAGTACATAACTCCACATGTGTTCATTCATAGTTTTGATGCCTTCAGTGAGAATCTACAATGTAAATAGTCATGAAAATAAAGAAAACGCATTGAATGAGAAGGTGTGTCCAAACTTTTGGCCTGTACTGTATATATATATATATATATATATACACATATATACACACACACACACATATATATAGGCGGCTTATGGTAGAGAAATGGCTTATGGCAGAGAAATGAACATTCAATTCACGGGCAACAGCTCTGGTGGACATTCCTGCAGTCAGCATGCCAAATGCACGCTCCCTCAAAACTTGCGACATCTGTGCCATTGTGCTGTGTGATAAAACTAAACATTTTAGAGTGGCCTTTTATTGTGGCCAGCCTAAGGCACACCTGTGCAATAATCATGCTGTCTAATCAGCATCTATATATGCCACACCTGTGAGGTGGGATGGATCGGCAAAGGAGAAGTGCTCACTAACACAGATTTAGACAGATTTGTGAACAATATTTGAGGGAAATGGTCTTTTGTGTGTATTGAAAATGTTTTAGATCTTTGAGTTCAGCTCATGAAAAATGGGAGCAAAAACAAAAGTGTTGCGTTTATATTTTTGTTCAGTGTAGTTAGGGCTGGCTCAGGCTTCCCTTAGACCAGCCCTTAGTTAGGCTTACATAGGCCTAGTCTGCAAGCCTCTGCTAGCTTCCCGATGAATTAGCTCTCTGTTTGGATCCAACCGGAGCACCAAGCCCTGGTTTGTTGTTCAGGTTAAAGTGGGAAGAAGCAGTGGGTTTATCAGGCAGCTGAGTGAAGCTGGGTTAAGTGGAGGCTGCGGAGGAAACACCCTATCTGCTGTGAGGGTCCAAAGGACAGAGGGATGTCATATGCTGTAAAGCCCTCTGAGGCAAACTGTAGTTTGTGAAATTGGGCTTTATAAATAAAATTTAATTTACTTTAATTAAACTCATTGTCATGTTCATGAGCTTTGTGACATGGCACGTTGTCCTGCTGAAGTAGTCATCAGGGCCCAGTATTTCAAAACTTGTAATCTGGATCAGAATAATCCAGATAATGAATCCTCCTTTTCTCAGTCAGGGATCAAGGTGATCCTGCTGACTTTATCTGGGTATTTCAAAACATTGGCAGGGTGGATCACTTTGATCCCAATCTGACTGGATACGGATTTCCAAATCTCACGACTCCGCCCCCGGATCTGAAACATTTCCCTTTTGGGGGCGTGTCTTGCAGATTATGACGCATTGCGCTCGGTCTCTATGGCGGACTACTTCACGAAGGGAGCAGTTGGTAACACAGCTTTCACAACAAAATGTAAATTTACCTTTACCTAATGTGTAGCGTTTTTAAGGCCATACGAAGGCCACCCACCATCTGATGTGGGCCAGCTATCTGAATTGTCACCTACTTAAAACGTGGGCATACCGATCTCTAATTGAGCCGAGGTCATGCTAATGGTAGCTAACGCGACTCCATTGACTCGCTAGCAGGCTAGCGAGGTAGCTGGCTTTGTTAGTGTATTTTGCGGTCTATGACTTGATTTAAAAGGTAATTAATCTGAAGTACATCATACATGAACTCTTTAAACACCAACCTGTTCAGAGTTTGACGTTATGTTATTGCCAACACAGCGGACTTTAAAAAAGTAGGGTTGGCTCGGTATGAGAAAAAAAAAGGGTCCGGTTTTTGTAAAAAAAAAAAAAAAAACAAAACAAAACAAAAAAAAAAAAACGCATCAAGTCGGTAATACTGGATTTTCGCCACTTGGGGGCGCAATTGACTCATTTAAAATAAAAAAAACAACCTTAGGACAACAGAGTGACAGTAACAAGTTGTTTCTTTTATTCCTTACAAATAAATTTTGCAGCTTACTCAATCAGTGCAAACAAGGGTTGCCTCCTTCGTCTGGCTCAAAGCCAAAGTGTTGCCATAGTGGCGCATTCTTTGATTTCTTTGAGACTAAATTGTCCGCCATTATCGACTCCCCGTCACTATTAAACAAACTCCAGGCTACAGTAGAGGCCTCGGCGCACGCGCACTCGCACCCCCTAGGTCAGTTGTTGTCCATGTGCTTATTATGTTAATCACTGTGTTGTTTCTTGCACTCTATGTAAAGAAAATAATGTGCTATACAAATAAATTTGCTTTGCATTGCATTTCCTTACCTTTGTCTGAACACAAACATATGTTGGATGTTTTGGTACAAACAAGTTACAATGTTAGGTGAAACTAGACGTTGAGAAATAGGTCTGTATTTGTTACTCTTATTTACAGCAGTTTCATGAAGTATGGCCAAACAATATTTTCTATGTTTGAAATTACTTGCAACTAAAACACTAATTTAGATTAAGTGTAATGAACATCTTGAGTAACAATATCTAGGAGAAGTGGAGCTGAGGCTTTGTCAAATCCACCTCTGAGGTGGGATCCAAATAATCCTGAAATTTGGTATCAAATTGATCCAGATCTCTGCCTTAACTTTTGAAATACCCAAATGCAGCCTTTTTCTGGATTAAAGGGAGGACTGGATTGCCAGATCTGAATCCTGATCCTCAGGATCAGGATCCTCTTGATCTGTGTTGAAATACCCAGTTTTCAGATCAGATCAGGATTTAATCCAATCTGGCCAGGATAATCCTATCAGATCACTTTGAAATACTGGGCCCAGAAGATGAGTACACTGTGGTCATAAAGGGATGGACACTTTCAGCAACAATACTCAGGTAGGCTGTGGCATTTGAATGATGCTCAGTTGGTACTAAGGGCCCCAAAGAATGCCAAGAAAATATCCCCTGCGCCATTACACCACCACAACCAGCCTGAACCGTTGATACAAGGCAGGATGGATCCATGCTTTCATGTTGTGAAATCTGACCTATCAGACCAGGCAACGTTTTTCCAATCTTATATTGTCAAATTTTGGTGAGTTTGTGTGAATTGTAGCTTTAATTTCCTTTTGTTAGCTGACAGGAGTGGCATGCCGTGTGGTCATCTGCTAGCCCATCTGCTTCAAAGTTCGACGTGTTGTTCGTTCAGAGATGGTCTTCTGCATACCTTGGTTGTAAAGAGTGATTATTTGAGTTACTGTTGCCTTTTTATCATCTTTAACCAGTCTGGCCATTCTCCTCTGACCTCTGGCATAGACAAGGTAGAGGTAGAGGTAACTTAAGCTCTCGGTCAGTTACTGTAGTAACAGACTCTATGAACCTAAACTGGTCGGGACCAGGTTTTTCTCAATGAACCTCGAGTTTCTCTCTGTCTCCGCCCTCTTTCAGAGCCACAGACTCCATTTGATTTCCTCATTCATTCAGTCAGCAGGCGAGTTTTGGCGTAGCCTAGTTCTGCCCTCTGTCATTTTAAAAAATCATTAAAGAAATCAGAGTCAGTATTACAAGTCCATTAGGCACAGTAGGTGGCAACTTTTTTCACTAACATGGCATGTCCTTTTGATAACGATCCCATGCATAAAGATGCAGCATTACTGCGCAGAGAATTAAGTATTCATCGGGAGATGGTTATCAGACCGCGCACAGATGTTTTAGCATTTCCACACAATTATCTTTTTGAGCGGTACCGTTTCACGTCACACTCCATCATCTACATACACAACCTAATCCGTCCTGACATTTGCAACATTACCAATCGTAGTCATGCTCTCACATCCCAGCAGATATTGTGTGTTGTGCTGCGTTTCTTTGCAAATGGAAGTTTTTTGTACAATGTTGGAGATGCTGAGCACTTGAGTAAGGCAACTGTATGCAGGGCGGTCAGAAAAGTGTGCTTGTTTTACGGCATCTGCCTTCTTTCTGTTGGCTCAGTAGAAGTCTGTGTTAGTTTAAATAGGCTTAATTATTTAACAGAACATGATATAGATGAGAAGACATTTATGTGTGTGAAAACAGCATTATGTTGGGGATAAAACAACTGCATAGTCAAACAGTCACTTAATATTTACTTTACATTGTAAAACATGATCAAAATGAGGTACCCCCATGAGATTATGCCGAGGTCTTACCTGTTTGAACAATGTTTTCATATTTCATCCTAAACTGCTGCCAAGTGTGTTTCTCCCCCGCGGGATTGCACCTAAATGAAATAAATTAATAGGCTACCATTCAAGCAGTTTTCCCCAGTAATATTATTGTGATTGCAAAGGACTACATTTAAACTTATGCATTGACCCGAGCAGCAATGTTCTCCCACGCCGTCTCCCTCTCTTTTGCAGCTGCAGCGGTGTTGCACTTCTTTTTGAAAACGTGTGCAAACTCGCCGTAGGAGCGCATTAAGATTTCTAATTCTAGTGGGGTGAAAAACGCAGCCCTCCTCTTCCCCATTGCCATGGTGACTCATCGAATCGGGGCTCCATTGATGCTGGCTTTTTATACTTGTGGTGCACACGTTTAACTCCAGGTGAAACTACTCCGAGTTGATTAAACTGATTCAAATCAGCTGTTCTGGAACCAGAAACTCAGAGTTTCCTATCTCAGAGTAGATCAACTCAGAGTTCAGGATTAGACTCAGAGTTTGTTGAACCTGCTTTGTGAAACGGACCCCTGACCTCTAAGCCCGACTAACTCTGCATTAACAAATGCCAACAAAAGAATTGCTGTTGCCTATCGATCCAAAATAAGCCATGATACAATGATGATGATGATATGATTGTTGTTGCTGTTGTTCCTTAAAATACAAAAATACTGTGCTGTACATTGCATCTGCACTAAGGGTCCAATGTATTCAGGATGCATGCACACAAAAAACAAATAAACTGAGAATGATTGCATTTGGCAATTTGGTACTAGAGTAGTTTTCCCAATGTAATTATCTATGCTATTAAATGACCTCAAACATGACCTGTTTAGTACAGTGACAATATCAGTTATTTTTGTTGTATTAAATGCCAGCAATATTATTTAAGTTCTAAACCTTGGTAGGCAAAGGTGAAGAGGTTAGCAATCTGGGGGAGCAGGGAGAAGCAGGCTGCATACCCTATAGACCAACGGCCCAGCTGAAGGTGGCACGGTAAAAACAAGAGAAAGCATTCAAACAAATGTGAAGACCCACAAGAGTCCTCAGCTCTGTCGCAACAAAAAAAATGTTGGTGTCGGTGGTGTTGTTTGTTCCTGCAAACCACAAATACATGTTGTATCAACTTTTATGAAGTGAAGTATATGAGATGACTTTGCCATGCAGAGGTGGAGGGGATGTTGGATGGCGTGACACCCGGGCAAGATGCCTGCCAAGTTGCAGACCACTGTTTGAGACCAACAAACACTGGAACTGGTTGTGTTTTTGAAAGCTATGGCTGTATTTCCAATATCTGTTTAAGCACCAAACTCGGATGTTTTTTTAAAGACCCGTCGTTATTTTGTCAAAGGCAATAGTGCCAGGAAATCTGGGTACTTTTAGCCAAAACATGACCATTTCTCACCATTACTAAATGGGTTTTATGCCTAACCTGGTTAACCAAGATTAAATGTCAAGTTTCAACATATCTGCTACATGATAATGTACAAATGTAACATATTGGTGGTTTGCAGACACGTACAATGCCCTCTGTCGGGTTTCAGCCAGCAACTACCTCCTAGAAGGACACAGCACGCTGCCCCCTGACTGAGTCAGACTCGAGCTAGCTGCAATACACGGATATGGCACCCCTCTCAACTGTTTCACTCTTTATTGTTAAAAAGAAAAAACAGCGTTTAGCTATCCTCGAGACGAACCCATGAAGGCCAGCTCTCCAACCTAAATGAAGGCAAGTGGACAAAACGCTAAACTCATCTCTCTTCTTCCCGCTCTCACATCGACTCCAGCATGTGGAAATCAATGAATCAGTGGGTGCATGTGCAAGGTGGGGCTTTTATAGCCTGATGTGTCTTAATTTTCCATGTCGATTACCCCACCTGGGGATAACAAACATTATTTCTGGACTCCTGCCGGACCCAGTCTGCAAACCAGTACCAGGGCTGCCAAGTTTGAGAAAATGACAAGAGTGAGACTTTAGTGTCATGATGCATTCGGAAAAATTTTGGCCTTTTTTAACATTGATTTGGCCTGTTTTAACGTCGATTTATACCCTAAGACTGATGTCCTCACCTCCATGCCAGCGGCTCTCCCTGCACTGTGGCCTCCTAATGCTAGTTTTACAGTGGTTCTTAAAGTGGATTCCAGGGACTCTGTGGGTTCCTTTAGGGGGGTCTAAATTGACCCTTACAAGGTCTGTAACTCTGACACACACACACACACACACACACACACATTGAGACTAACGTTAGACTCTCTTTTTTAAGTGTGAACTGGCCAAGAGAAGAGGCAAATAAATGTTACACAGCTCTGCAACAAATACAGGACAATGATAGACTTATAGCAGCCTTAAAACAGTACATATTAACTAACTCAAGGAGAAACAGCGAATCAACAGTGAACAAAATTGGGTAGTTACCTACCGTCCGTCTTCTAGCAAGCAAGAGAACGTTGAGTGGGTTTTAAATGTCGGCGCTGTTGTGTGTGAAAGACAGTTAGAGAAGCCAAGACCTGCCTTACGTTGCTTCTGATTGGTTTATATTGCGTGTTGCCTTCCGTGGTTGGTTAGATTTAGGCACAGAGGACTGATAGATTGGTCTGGGATTGGTTATCTCGGTCAGTCAATCAGAGTTACTCGAACTACGGCAAGCTGCGAGGACCAAAGTTTATTATCATGAAAAAAATAAATATAGAGTATTGAATGGGGAAATATAAGCGTGAGAAATGTCAAGTGTGGCGTGTGGTGTGAGAATGGGTCAAATTGCGTGACTGTCACACTCAAAGCGTGATGCTTGGCAGCTCTGCAGTACCCATCTGCAAAGCTCAACGCCAGGACCAACATTTATCATAAATTATCGTGAAATCAGTTCTGGATCTGAATCCGACCCCTTACTATACAGTAGCTAAGACCTGCAGCTCATCAAATGGGCTTAGAGCTGCTGCTGTACTGTATAAGAAGTATACATTACAGCGGGACACCACTATGCTGTAGGGGCACTCTGCATGTTTCAAATGCTTTAACAGTGCAGAATGTGGCTGTGTGTAATAAGATTGTGCTTTTAAAGGACATTGTTTACAAGATCATTTTGGCAGTTGCATTACAGTCATGCACATGTGCACAATTTTCATGTTCAATAACCCAGAAACCCAGGTTTTCTATGTTGAATCTTTCTGAATCTGTAGATATTTTTCTGGAAATGTGAATGTGACAGTGTTCCTGATTAGCATTGGCAAAGCTGAGTAATGCAGCAGAATCATCAATATGATATTGTTAACTGATGTTGTATCTGGATTTGTTGGTCAGCATTTATACACAGGTGCATCCCTAATATAAAATGCTGAAGCAAGCTGTTAACAGCCTGCCTCTCTCCTCTAACACTGCTCAGTTTTTTGTTTAAAGCTGTACAATCATTGCTGAAACCCTTTAAACCTCTCAGTTAAGCACCTGACATGCCAGGAATACTAATTACTTGCCATTAGGTGCACTTTGTGGTTCTGCAGCGTTTAGCATGTATAATATATGCTAATTTATACAACACCTCTGTGATATGAGGTGATGTAACCAGGAACTGTTATGACCGGAGGATTGTAGTCAACAAGCTGCTTATCCAGTGCTGGAACATCTTTAGCATACAGTTTAATTTAGTCACTCATAAATATCTCACTGGCCCACCTTTCCTGAAATTGTGCAGAATAACAAAATGACAGTGTTTAAGGTATTTCATCACTGTAAGAGCTCCGTTCACTCAGTTTCAAGCACATATAGAGAGAGGGCGTCCTGTTTTGGTCACTTGCTTAGTTCTAAAGTCTAAACAATTTCAAGCAGCTAACCAGTGTGGCTCATCTCTTCAGCGTGTAGATGTGAGTTGATGTTCCACGCTAACAGCAGGACATTATGTGAGTCTGTCTGAGTGATGAAGAATATGGGTGGTGTGAGGACAAATGAAACATGGATGCCCAACACTGGTGTTTCTCCTCAGTGTCAGCTCCTACATGAGAGATGGATACAGTGGCTTTACTTGGCTCAGCAGCTTATGAATGTTACTGATCTAATCAATATTTATTTAAATTATTTAAGGAATACTTCACCCACAAAATGACCGTTTTACATCAGTTATTCATTGCATGTTACCTTAAATTTGCGAGGAAAACTTTGTTTTTCTGGCATGCCTCCACAGTGTATGGAGAATCCCAAAAAGGCCAACATTCTTCATGAGTTGAACTAATCAGGGTCCACAGTTAACAACAGCAAACCCAGTGGTGTAGTACAGGGTATACACAAGTATATGGGGTATAACCACTTCTTCTTCTGGCTGTTTACAGTATACCCACCTATTAGCCAAAAAGCCAAAGGATAGAAGAGTATACCCACCTCCTCCTCAGTAACGTCCCCATCTACCTAGTACTACACCCACCTCATCAGCTAGCACTACACCACTGCGCAAAACTATACCAAAACATCTGTTCACAAACTGTCACACAACTTGTGCAGTATAATCCAAGTCTCATTACCAATTCATATGCTCACTCAATGCTTCCGAAACACATTTTTGCTAAACCTAACCATTGAAAGCAAGTTAGTACAAACACTCTCATGCACGGCTGAGCAGCGTGCCTGGGCACGCGCATGTTTGAACTCTGCTCAAGTGGAGCTCATACACACGCGCCTGCTCAGGCATGCTCAGGGTACACCACTTGTGGGCTTCAGTGTTTTAAAACAGAATGTTTTGATGAAAATGCATGTGTTTGGCAAGTACTGAGCATACGACTGGATAAATAAGACTTGGATTATACTGTATGTGTTGTGTGAGAGTTTGTAAATGGATGTTTTGATATAGTTTTGCTGTTGTTAGACACGGCCCACGTTGTTCAAATCATGAGGAATGTTTGCCTTTTTTGGATTCTCCGTTCAACACGGAGGCATGGGAGAAAAGAGAGTTTTCTTTGAAGGAAACACAAAGTGAGTAATCAATACACAGATGCTCATTTTGCAGGTGATGTTTTCCTATAATGCAATCTGAAACTGTGACAAATGTCCAATCTTTATTGACCAAAGTTTCTATACATTGGTTAATTTATCTGACTGATTGGTTGATTATTGATTTCTGTCAACTGACAGAAGATTAGTGAGCAACTATTCTGACAGCCATGCAACATTTTTCATGCAAAAATGCCAAACATAGATTCCTATTTCTGTGAACCTGAAGTCATTCCTGTGCATACTGGTCCTGAATGGATCCCTTCTTGTTGTGATTTATAATGTAAGTGAACAGACTTTGTTAGGGTGAAAATGCATTCTAAAGTTCAGCTAAAACTAATACGAGGC
This sequence comes from Epinephelus fuscoguttatus, assembly GCF_011397635.1. Classification (NCBI taxonomy): domain Eukaryota; kingdom Metazoa; phylum Chordata; class Actinopteri; order Perciformes; family Serranidae; genus Epinephelus; species Epinephelus fuscoguttatus. The sequence goes on from NC_064757.1 coordinate 5,556,176, forward strand.
TTCAAATCAAATTATTGTCTTCCACAATCAGTCTGCTTAATAAAGTCTTCTCTCTCGGTTTCCCTGGATAGTGTTTACAAGATGAGCTGCAGAGGACCGATAGTGACACTGGGGGGTTACAACCAGTAGTAATAATGATGAGAATTGAAGTTTATCAAATTTCCAAATGACTGTTTTGGACAGTGGAGAGGAGACAGTGAGGAGGCAGGGCCTAAAAATGTACTACTACACAAATCACACCCTTTATAAGGATTCTGATACAGGTTACCTGTAAACTGAACAGGTGTACATTTGTGTTAGTCCCACTATCAATCAAACTACTTCACAGTAGGAGATGAAGTATGTGTGTGTGTGTGGGATGTGCAAAAATTTGATGCAGGGCATTTGCTGTAAAATAACTTTTTGCATCTGTGCAATTACTATGTGTAGGGCACTTGTGCAATAATTTTGTATAAGACATTTGTGCAATGACCAATACACCATGCAATACTAATGTAAAGGCCTGCATGTGGGCATGTGTGTATTATAAAACTAGCTGTAGATTTTCTGTTCTCTTTTATTTTCTTCTTTGTTCTCTTTTGCGTTTTGGATTGTTGGTGGGCAAATTTACGATTTGCATTTTCTAAACCATTTTCTGGCGTTCTGATCAAACACTGGGAAAATAATCAGCAGATATCGATAATAAATTTAATCATTAGTTGCAGCCCGAATTTAATGCCTGGTGGTATGACCTGTAAAAACAAGAAAAACTTTGCGTTTGAGATCTTAAATAAGGGAACACGTTGATCACGTAGCCTTACTAATTAGCTCACAGTTATTTACTGTGGATTAACCAGTCAGTATTTTAGCTCCAACAGTGGGCAGATCAGTAGACAAGTGAGGCCAACAAGTAGCATATCTTCATGTGGCAATACGCACATACTTGGGAAAAAAAACAATTTCACCTTTGGTTAATCTCTTTATAAAAAGGAAAGTGACATCGACACTGATTTGTGATGCCATCATTACAATGTCAAATAACCCGACATGTGAGCTGATTAACAGATGACTTATTAAACCTTTCTATACTAATAATGTATTATGTCATTCATTTAGGATACAAAAGGAGTGTTGAAAACGTCATTACCTTCAGTGTCATGGATGTTTTGGAGGATGTCTTCAGTGTCCAAGCGATTATCGTGGTAGAAAGCGTATGTTTTAATGTTAAAGTCAGCCATCAGATGATAGACTCCCTCCAAAGTGAAGTAACAGTTCCGCTCCTCCTTGTCGTCTTCGTAAACCAGCAGCGCGCTCTTCCAGGTGAAGTGCTCAAACATCGCGGTGAAGGTCTCTGCCATTTTCACGTAAGACGGAGCGATGCGGGTCAGGTGGGAGTATTCGGTGTTCTTGTTGCTGAAGCCGGCAGCCAGGGCACCTGCCGAGATCACCGGGATGTCCCAGTGAGATGCCAGCCTCACCACCGCCGCCGCCTCGTACTCGCACACCGGACCCAAAATCAGATCCGGCTTTTGGCCGCACGACCTGTCCACTAACATGAACAGAGCATCATTGACACAGTTAGAGTTCTCAAACTGGATGTTGAAGTGGAACCCGGAGTACTGTCCTCCGTCTGTCTTCAGCCTCTGTTGTGCGTAAAGGATCGCCGGCGCGACTCTTGTATGTGAAAAAGGGTAGGAATTATTTTGTGGCAAAAATACCAAAACCTCTATGTCCTCGGTGATGGTGTTTGTCATAACTGGGTTCAAGACCATCAAAAAGTACACACACAGTGTGCTGAGATGTGGCATGATGCGACTTCCCAAGTCCCACTTCAGGTAAATGAAGTGTGTTGGAGAGATGTTCCTCAAATGTTTCTTTCCTCAAGTTGGCTCCACTTGGCAGTGCACATACAGCTGCAAACAGAAAGCCCTCCGCTGTGAGTAAATGGCTTGGTAGTAAATAACTGTATTTGTCTTTTAAACAAGCGAATCGGTCTGAATGTGTGTGTTTTATTCTGCATTGAGAGTTCCTTCAAAGGCTCCTGAACCTGCTCAAAATATTCCCCCAACAGCTGATCCTGCCAGGCTCGGAGATTCTTCCAGCTCAGCCAGCAACCACCACACACGCTGGCTCCGGCCTGGAGTTTTGAAGCATCTTTTCAGGATTATTCCTGCGTCATCGGAGCGCTGCCCACCTCCTTCTTAAAGCGACACTGCAGCCGAGCTCACAATGAGCCACTTCAACACAGCGTCAGTTAATGGAGTTAATGGGAATTATGGTTCTGTAAGCCTGAAACAACAAGCCAAATACAGAACTTTCCTATGTGTTTTTCAAAGGTGCATTTATTCATGATGCGCATATATCGGGCTGTAGCCAGGGTGAAAAAACACTGCTAATGTGTTACACCTGAAATACATTTCTTTTTTCTCCTTTTTCATTTTGGGGTTTTAGGTATTTAGGACACTAGGGAAAACACGCTATTGTTGGTCCAGCTGGCATGTAATGCTATATTACTGACTGTTGATATATAGTCTCACATCACATAGACTATTATTATATTACAAATATATTCTTTATGTTAGACACATTAGAGTTAGCCTACATTTTATCACAGAGATGTATTTGTAGGCTAGTTGATTTAGTGACTCTCATAGGAACAGCAAGTTTTACTCCTTGAGCAGCTCCTTTGTCAGAAATACAACAAAAGAGAAGTCGTACTATCTGTTTACTGTACAACTTAACAAACTCAGTTATTTTTTGAGAATACCTAAGTCCTCTGTGTTTTTTTAGTTCATGGTGGGCTTACAAGGATAAATTTAGTAAAATTTCAAGAAGGCTACTTTATGTACAGGAACAACAACAACAACAACAACAAAAGCCTCCTTGGCACTCGAATCTGCATGCAAGGTATTTCGCATAATCTAGGGCCGTAACCACATTTTTTAACAGAGGGGGCTGATCTATCTCTCCAGGTAGAATAGAATTTAGAATTTAGAATTAGAATTTCCCCCAAGAGAAATTTTAAGAAACTTAGCAGCTAAGTTGATCATTTTAGAGCATTTTGAAACAAACATCTTAGATCAGGAGTTCTCAATGCTGTGATGAGACAATGACATTTTAGGGGCCGTAAACATGCATGGAAAAGGGGTCGGGCGCTGGGTGCTACTTTTGTGCCTTTTCTGTGCCAGCTTTCAAGAGCACGGCGGCAAGTTGCATCTGAGGTTGCTAAGCAACTTTAATAAGCACTGTATCATAGCCTGTTTACCCGAAATCCTGAGTGCAGAGCTGATCTTCTTCCAGGCGCTGTTTGCGTGTAGGCCTATTGTCTGTGGGACAGATGTAAAGCTCTTTTCCATATTTATCACAGACTGATATTTACAGCTGAAGGGAAACATTTCTGTCAGCTGGAATTGGTTGGTCTTTGTCACGTGATATACAGTGCACTCTGCTGCATTTCAAAAGTTTAACTTTGTCTCAGGGCGCAGCCTTCGCACACTGAAAAATAGGAGCTCAGGAATGTGTGCACACTGCGAATGCATCGTTATGACATTTGCCTTCCACACATCTACATTAAAAACAATGAATTTTAGGGCACAATACATGTGGCATGTGTACGGCCCCTTAGGGAGCCAGCATATGATTGAGGACCGCACAGGATAAGCGAACACTGATACATGACTTTTTTTATGACATAGCCCACTACACTATGACTTTTTTATGACTCTTCACAAAACTAAGACAAGTCACACTCACCATATCATGTCAACAATTAATGTGAATATCGACAGTTTTCTCTGTGGAAACTGTATTATTAGGCTATTATTGTTATTATTGTTATTATTATTATTATTATTATTATTATTATTATTATCATTTTCATTATAATCATTGTTTTCATGATTATTATTATTATCATCATTATTATTATTATAATACAGAGCAAATGTAAAACGATAAGATACTGTTGTTTGAATCAGTTCTTAAACCAGCTTCATATCTGAATCAGATATGAAATACTTTGAATGCACCAACTGATATTTCTATGAGCATTTTTTTCTGTTTATCCCTCCAATCAATAAAAAAGTAACTAACCCCCAAAATCACTTTTTTTCCACTTGAAAACCAATATATATGGGTATTTAGTGGTGTTGTTGATTGATTCAGGTCCAAGTCTTGACTCGTTAAATAACATCTTGAATGATTTTCTTGCAGAAGCAAAACATGTAAAGTTTAAACGTAACACAAGTAGATTAACAATAAATTTAATATACCAATAAATACAGTCCATACAAAACACAGGTATGATGACTGAAAAATGAAGATGTATGGTGCACACTGAAAAAAAAATCACCTCTGCACAAACATAAAACCTACTGATATTTACTTAAACATTTTCTGCTGGGAGCAACCTGCTGTGTGTCACAGGTGAGATACATGCCACTAGTGTCTGAATGAAATTATATATTTGGTGTAAAATAAAAACAAACAATTCATAAGATGTTTGACTGTGTTTGTGTAATGTTATTATAAATCTGTTTCTGAACAAACTGAAGTATGTGGTGCTTTTGATCACATGATGTGTGTCCCCTATACCGCAGCTGTGACTGGAGCTCCCCAATGAAGCAGATGCAAAATACATTGTTCACTCTCCCACTTGCAAATGAAAATGCCTAAATTGGTATCAGTTAGTTTTAATTTGGTCCAGAGCTGGCCTTTTGGGCCCTTCTTCATGATTTGACCAGCAACAGCACAACAACCAATGCAGCTCAACCCAAAACTTCAGCAGGTAATATGTTATGAAGTCACATACATGGTGCCACAGTGCCTAGATCAAGGGTAGGCAACCTGCGGCTCTGGAGCCATATGCGGCTCTTTACATCCTCTCCATTGGCTCCCTGTGACTTTAATTCAGATTTTCATCCGTCATTATTTTAGGCCTTAAGTGATTATTGTTTTCTACAGTTGTGAAAATGTGTAGCCTATACGTGAAATTTGAAGTTTCAGTGCTTTGTCAGCTAAAATGTGCATCATGTGCTACAGCCTGGTGCCTTTTCCTCTAAATTTTGCTGAACTTCAGTAGCTGTGGCTAGCCTGGAGTCTCTCAAGGCTAGCTATAGATTCCAAATCCAAAAAAGGAAAAGTCTTGGAGGAAAATAGAGGATGTAATAGTTTGTGGACAGATTCATTTGCTTTCACCACCAATGCTGCGGAGTTAAAGTACTAAATAATTATAACCAGTCAACTGCAGAGTAGCCGCCTTGTAGTAAATCATAGAAATGAATGCTCATTTAGACCTATTTGTAATGTTGATGGGCTAATTTAGATTTATTAGGCTGTTACCTATATTCAAATATGTTTTGTGGATCCAGACAGATTTTTTTTCTTTTTTGGCCAATAATGGCTCTTTTAATAGTAAAGGTTACTGACCCCTGGCCTAGACTCTGCCTTGTGTTTCTAATCCAGCTGTATACCTGTCCCATCAAAGGCATCATCATGTTGGATACACACCTAATATGAAACAGCTTTGCCAGTGGCTGAAATGTAGAACAGTGACTGTCGCTCTGTGGGCTCTGGCCCATTTTAATGAGGTTCCTGCAGACAGTGACAAAGAGACAGCTTACATAATTTTATTATATTTTATATTCCAGTGTAAGGTTTTCCCACACACTGAGCAGGGCATTGCATGAACTTCTTCCTCTCTTTGCAACAACTTCATACTCTCAAATAAACAGTTTTAACAAATCAAAATAAATTTACTGTTGTACCATGACATACAAAATGATGCTGGACATCTCGGCAGAGTGTCTTAATAGATTAGAACAGAATAGAATACTGTTATTGTCACTTTGTACAACGAAATTTATTGTGCAGCTCTTGAAACGGTCCATTAACATTCCAAACATGCATGCACGCTCACACCCACACATCCACACACACATGCACATCCACGAACACACACACACACACACACACACACACACCTGCTTTACAGATGAGCAGTAATAATAATAAAGATAAAAACAAAGTCACATATCAGAAGCTACGATTTGTTCATTGTGCCACATACTTTTGCACACCAATAAGATATTATTGCACAATTGAAAGGATGAATCTGGATACTCTATATTTTCCTTTTCTCCAAGTTGTAACAAGTATTGTGTGTGTGTGTGTGTGTGTGTGTGTGTGTGTGTGTGTATCTACAGCCTGGTATGTCTTCTTCCTCTGTACCAGAGAGCTCAATTGTTGTTCAAAAACTATTAAAAACACAGCAGTGAGCCACACTGTTGCACTGCGTGACATGGTCCTTCATTACCATGAACACATACTCTGTAGTTTATTTGGACTCAATCCCACACGCACTGTCCTGCCACCTGAAATACTCCAGAGCAAAAAATGTGGCTTAATGCACTGCTTAAAAAAGTCCCCAACAAATGCACTATTGCTGAGTAACATTTTCTGAAAACAACAGTAACCAGCTGTTTTAAGAAGATAATGAGACTTTTTTTTATTATAAATATATATATATATAGATTTGTATTAGTCTTCTGTGAGATTTGTTGACAATAATCAAAATATAGCATAACACCAACCTTATGGTGGAGATGGTGGAGACCCAAGACGGAGCTACGAGAGCGTGAAAATTGGAGTTACATTTATCAGGAGGACACAGAAAACACTGTTGTTGCTCTGTGTCTGCTGGATGTGTAAATAGGCAACTGTTTGCCATAACAACAGCTTACCATGCTGCCACCTAGTGGCCAGAAAATCAGTTAATGCAGCTTTAAATAAAACTTTCAGCAAAGTGGACGTGAAGAGGAAAGCTACTTTGAACTACTTTTTAAATTGTTGGGTAGTTTAATCTCTTAGGCTTAATGTGTTTACATGCACAGTTAAGTGGAGCTACAGTTACAGCTTGACCAGGTCATTTACTTTACTACTGTCCTTGCCCCAGTATACAAGCACGGGAGGGGAATCAGTTTATTGACTGAAGTATGTTCCACTTCACTATGATAGGTGGTAATATGCCCCCTTTCAGCTTGTTATTATTGGACCTTTTTCCAGTGATCTATTACACCACAGACCAAACAATCGACAAACAAGCTAGCTGTGTATTTTAAAATACAAACTTTTTCAGCTGACATGGCATAAACTGTGTCTCCTTGTCTGTCCAAAAATGCACGGCTCTGTATGTAGAGTTGTCCATGTTGTTACCAGCTTCTTCTTCTTCTGTTACGCATTTAATGCTGTTCAACTTCCAGGTCAAAGCCCAGGGCAGAAACTGTGGAGCATGCGCAGAGTGCCTAGGCCAGTTTGGGTCATCTTGACTGTATACATGCGAGAGTAATTCGACTCCCAACCGCATTATCTAGGTGTGTTAGTCCGTATTTGAGAAATTCGATTTGGTATGCTTTCATTTAGACTAACATGTTTACATGTATTGTAAAAGTCTGGCTTTAGGTGGACCAACACAATAAATCAATTTTCTCTAATGTCATGTAAACACTCTGAGTGTATTTTCTAGATCATTTTAAGGGTAAGATTTGATACTTTGCAGTAGAAATTGAAATGTGCATCCATCTGATATATAGTTGACGACCAGTATAAATTTGCATAGAATGGAAATACTCAAGTACAAGTATGTCAGAACTGTACTCCTGTACAGTACCTGATTAAGTGTACTTAGTTACATTCCGCCACTTGTCTCTTTATATCAGTTAGGTTTAGGGATTAGTTGTGTCTTGTACCAACAGTACTTGTTCTGACTTTATGAAGAAGACGAAACCAATAATGACCAATAATGTTTTAATACAGCATAGAGGTTCAGTTTTACAGAATGACTGACTTCTGCACAGTCCTACAATAAAAAAATAACATAACTTTCAGCTTGAATCCTCGGCTTGAGCAGCAGCCATGCACTTATCGTGGCTCATTAGCATGTGTCACTAATGACTCACCAACCAAGCCTCTCAGAAGACACATTTTGTTTGCTGGCAAGTGGAGTGGAATTTGCTGACGTACATGCCAATGTTTTCCACAGCTCTCATTACACTTAAAATCATTAAATCATTACATGAAAAGGTAAAGTATTATACTGAATGTGAAGCACAATTCTGTGCTATCTTTATCTGAAATGTCCAAATTGCACCAATGAATACCACTTGGAGATATTCTGCAATTATGGTCATTAAGCTGAACTCAACACCTTGTCATGTAATGACATCTTTTAGCTGTGCATTTAGCTTAGTCTGTGGGAACTCAGTCTGAAAATTTTCCAGGATATGAGACGACATCCTGCTGCACCATACCTGCAGGCTCTGCTCTGTTTGTGTGTTTTAGAATCCTCTGTGTAGATGGCCGTGTTTTTCTGGCCACTAATGTTGTTTTCTTTTTTTTCCAGGCATAATGACTACACCATTTTAATATTTAGTGCAGTGAGCATGTACACTACTTTATATGGCCATCAGTATATTGCCAGCTCCATAAAGAAAAGGTTTTCCTAGTTTGGAAGAACTTGACTGCCCTGCACAGAGCCCTGACCTCAACCCTATCCAACACCTTTGGGACGAACTGAGAGGCAGACTATGAGCCAGTTCTGATCAACCAACATCAGTGTCCTCACTGATGCTCTTGTGTTTGGATGGACGCAAATTGGTGCCATCCATGTGGACTGAGGCTGGAAAAAGGAGTCTTTTTTATGACATATCTTAGTCTTGGAATGACCTGCAGGCTAGATTCAATCTAGACTCCCTTATCTCTCTAAACAATTTTAAAGAAGGTTAGTTTTCTTTTGATGCATGCACACACAGTAGTTTTTACTCTTTATTGTGTATTTTATGGTATGTGCGTAATCAGCAAGTACTTGACATAACTTTGCTGCCCTCTTGGCCAGGTCACTATTAAAAAGGAGATATTTATGATCATCTTTGTCAGATTTCAGAGACCCAAATCCCACTGAGGCCACATTATTTATTTTAGGTGATGAATGAGACATACATTAGAACTAAGGTCCAAACTAATATCATTATACAGAGACAAATTCGTCTCAGAGGACAGACAACTAAGGGGCTGCCCTTAGTCCAAGAATGGGCTGCAGAGATGTCATTTGGAAATATGTCCTATATGTAGTTTAGAAGATTGACTAAATGAATATTTTTAAAAAATGGGGCAACTACTTAAACTTTTTAGAGGGTTCCTGATATGTCCCTTTATTTATATGTGTGGCCTGACTGTGTATAAACAGTATGATCACACTGTAATGCATTCTGCTGCTGGTGAGCAGCAACTGTGACATATCAAGATGTGTTTTTTATATATATATATGACGGCAACTTACTAGATCATTTCATGACATAATTTACATGTATAATACATGTAAATTATGTCATCTGTTATTGGATATAAAATGTGTATATTCTGGGGTTTTTTTACCCTTATATATGTATTACAAGTAGCTCTGGTACAATTTTGGGCTACACAGGTACATATACATATTTTCTTGGTCTATTTTCATTATGAATATGTTCAACAGGTGTGGCATGTCCAGGCACTATGGGTATTAAAGATGGTGGCTTTCTGTCTTTTATCAAAAGTCTGAGGAAGAGCTGTGGGCTCCAAACGTCACTCTGCATTAAAATCCCTCTAAATGGGAGATACTTGGCGTGCAGACTTATTTGTTCTCCACTTCTCCTGACATGTGCCACACTTTGTGGCACTCAGTGCTCAAAATGTATGAAAGTTTCTTCAGAAATAAAGTTCATTAATATTATTATTATTTTTGTTGTCATTATTATTATTATTATTATTGTTTGTGAGGAGTTGCATTTCCTATGCATTGACAAAATATGTTTTTGTGTTGTATTTCCTTGTTTTGCAATGATTTATTTGATGAGTTTTGAGTTGTTTTAAATGCATATGTCTCTGTTGACATCCAAGGCCAATTGTGTGTGTAGTGATGACAAGACTGTGTAGTAAAGTTATACTAACTGATTCATATTTTTGGTCATTAATCAAATAAAATATGCAACATTTGCTTGTTTGCATTTGCCTTTAAAATGTGAGATACCTGCAATCCTCTACAGATACATCCAGACATCAAGCACTTATTGTGTTCAAGAGGAACATCTGATTGTGTGGCTGGTGGTCATAAACGTTCCACCTCCATCAGGAAAATAATTTCTTTAATGGGTTGAGGAATGGAGTGTAACGTTGAAGAAAAAGTGACAATATCCTGGAATGAGCTGTCAACCACTTTGTGACTAGAGCAGAATGGTGAAACACCACATGTCATACATTTACAAAACGCTATGGATTCCACATCACCTTCCCTCTTTCCTGACCTGGCACAAGTCTTTCATAATTTTCCATGGAATGACAATTGGTGCTCAGTGTTGTATGTCCCTTTTAGGAGTTTGTGCATTTTTTGTTGTATTTTCTATGTCTTTATAGACAAAGCAGAATGTAGAAACTTACAGTGATTTTATATATAAAGTTTGGATGGAAACATAAATGAAACAGTTTTACAATGAACATGCAAAATAGGGCTTAAACATGAGGAGGTCTGGTGGTGGTTGACTTTGAGTGACAAAACTGTTAATGAATTGTGAAAGACCTGGTCACCGAATGCATTGTGTGTCAAAGCAAGTGTAACTGATCCTCAGTCTAGTCCACAGTGACTTTTGTTGTGCTGACTGAGTAGAGTTCTGAAAAAAGAAACTCAAGGCTGATCTTATGATGCATGTTTACAGTTGTAAAAAAAAAGAGAAGAAAAAAACAAAACTGTAACATACAACAGCAGGAGTTGTAGTACCAACTGTAGCAAGTGACACACAGTGACACACAGACAACTGTGACTAGTTCCTCACCTGTTTGTGTGCTTTTACTGACATCTGATGGTCATTTTTTATAACTGGACACTGTCGTAACCATTTTCAAGGCATGTGGTCTGCTTTAAAATGTTTATACTGTGTTCAACTTATTAGTTATTAGAAATAAAACGATATCATGATATAGTTAGAAGCTTCCTATGGAGGAAGTGATGAGGAATAATTAATATAAATTAAGTGTGTGCCTTAGAAAGCAAGAGAAATGAGGTTTATGCAGTGTAAGACAAATTCTCTGATAAAATAGCCAAACTTTTAGTGCATTGGGTAGATTAAAGAGTAATTTAGATTGAGTATAAATAGAAAATATGCCTTTATTTGCAACATAAACACAACTCAAACTCCTCTGGCAGTATGGGAAGGTTAATATTTGCAATGCTGTCAATGGAAGTTCCTGGAATGTTTGATAAAATGATGGGTATCTCACAGTGTTGCACACTGTGGTTTTATCTAGACATGATTTAACCTGATTTGGCACGTGTCTTGCTTTTTAAAATGCATTTATAAAATCTGATTAGTGTGCTGTGTCTGCCTTCCACTAGAGTCCTCTTAAATTATCTGAGACCCGAGACCAGAGGCGTAAATATAGACAGTGCAGGCAGGGCTGTTGCACTGGGGCCCATGAGGTGAGGAGGCCCATAGAGAGAGTGTCACCTTATGTATGCCAGTGTTAAAAGAAAAAACTCTCATTAAACAAAAAACAGTGCACTTTGCTGGGCTATATATTCTTAATATAGGTAATATAGGTATAATATAGGTGTTGGTGTTATCCAATGTCAAGTCTCCATTTGATCATGTGACGAAATGATAAGATTACGCGGAAACTAGTTTAGGCGCATATATAGCAACTATCATGCACTGGAACCTGTTGTAATTACCTTACTCTACTGCCTGAGACAAAGTCTTAACTCTTGGGAACATTGATAAAGTATAGTTTTTCTTAATTGTAAGCATTAGGGAAAAGAATTACATCATTTTCAGAATTTTGAGCTACTGAGCTACATACAACATACCAGCTCTGATCCACAATGTGGTTGACAGAGCTGATAGACAGTCTGCTATTGGCCCTACTATTAGACATATTATCTCACAGACCACAGACCTGCAGCAACACAACATGACCCTATCAGACCTGGTTTGGACCCTGGGGCAGGTACATGTACTAGGAGCTAAGTGAATATATGAAGATCTGTAATGCAAGCTTTAAAGAGATAGTTTTTTTTTTTTTTTGAAGTGGCGTTGTATGGGGCACATATCCATAGTCAGTTTTTTACATGCAGTAGATGTCAGCTGGTATGCCCCAAGTTTGGAGAAGCAGGCTGGAGTCTGACACAGAAGCTGAGCAATGTACTGCTGTGGATCGAGGTCGGCAACAAAACATATTTTAACCACCTAAAAAAGTCCCATCTATAAAGTGTATGTTATATTGACAGTGTTTTTACTGCTTTACTTTCCAACAGACAGCCCTTTCCGACAAAGAAGCAGTTAACAGCTTCAGTCCCCCATCTATGCTCTTGTCAAAGCCACCAGACTCCTTAGAGAAAAAGTCATTTTAGCTCACTGAACACAGGAGCTTCTGATCTACCACAGCTTCCATTGTTTAGTTAGTTTATGTTATTGTGTGACTTTAGTGAATCTGAACTTACCATTTTAAATGCCAAAGTCACACAGTAACAAAAAATAACAGACTGAGGAGGTGGTAGATCAGCAGCTCTTGTGTTCGACAATGTTAAATCACTATTTTCCTTCATGGAGTCTGGCTTTGAAGAGAGAGTGATACAACAGATTAATTTTCCAGTTGAAAGCCACTGTCTGATATTAAGGTTAAGCAGTGAAAGTACTATCAATATAGCGTACATTTACACTGATATTGATTCCTTTTTTTTGGTAGCTAAAATATGTTTTGTTGCTGACTCCTCCACAGCAGTACATTGCTTAGCTTCAATGTCAGACTCCAGTCTGCTTCTCCAAACTGGGGGCGTGTCAACTGACATCTTCTGTTCATAGTAATCTGTCTTTGGATAAGTACCCCATACAACCCCACTTAAAAAATTCAAACTTTCCCTTTCAGTAACATTAAATCAATAAAGATAACTCAATTCCAAAGTTGTGTATATATTGTAAAAGCTTTAAAATGTTGGCAAGGACTTTAAACTGTTTGTAAGACAGTAACATTTTTAAAGCTGAGAGTGCAAAGATGTTCAATAACAATCAGTAACAATTATTTCACAAGTTAGCCTGAATGCTATAAACACAAGCAGCCACAGGTCTTTTCACAAACTGACTTTATTAAAAAAAAAACAAAAAACAAAAACAAAACGTTTTTCAGTTCCCAAAGTTTATATAGTCCAAAGTATATCTATTGTAAACAAACTGCACGTCCCATCTGAAATAAATCATGATTCAGCAATTTATACATCAATAGTTAGTGGTCCATCCAATGTGACCTAATTCTAAGTACAAACACATGTAGCAAGACAAAACACAAAATCTCAAATGAAGTCCATCTGAAAATCTGTAAAAAGTGTGAAATTTCTTTTCCTTGTTTCTACTGCTCGTCCGTACCCTGTATTAGAGGGCTGCTTCACATCGGCCGTTGTCAGGACGTTTCTGCCTCTGTGCTCATACAGTCAGGACTGCGGCCTGCGGATGAGGAGGTGGTTAGGTCCTTCGTCAGTGGCTTTGATAATTTTCCAGGCATCATGGTGCATGAGGCCCTCCAGAGAACAGCCGTTGACAGACAGAACTTCATCGCCAACTTCGATCAACCCGGACAGCTCTGCAGCACCTCCTGTTGTGCGAGTACAGCAATTCAATTAAAACACCTTTTTGTCATATTTTCTGTAACTGTCACTACATCCACACAGTAGTACAAGAGACAGTCTGAAATATGTCCATCTTCCTGCTCGTAGTGCTTCTAATGGCATCTGCCCAAATTTATCGCAGCTGTTGGAAAACAACTAATTAGGGCAGAGGAGTCTCTAACACAGCTGTCAATCATGTTAATCACTGCTCGGGAAGTGCTGTCAAACTGTCAAACTAGGCAGTGCTGATCAAATATGAATCAAGATAGAGTTACTGTATTGCCTACTTTTCTCCTCAGATCTTTTCAGGAACATATTTTAGCATACTGTTTAGCTGTAAAATGAGAGTTTGCTTCAGCCAGTGGGTGGTGCTTGATTTCAGCTCAGCTGTTTTCAACGTGGCGGCTGCTATGCTAAAATATGTTTCTGAAAACATCTGAGGCAAGAAATAGCATGTTTGATCAGGACTGCCTGGCTTGATAGTTTGACTGCAGTTCTTAAGCAGTGGTTGACATGATTGACAGCTATGTTAGAACCTACTCGGCTCTGATTGGTTGTTTTCGTTCATGTGCAGTCATGCCATTAGACCATTCAGAGGACGGAGAGGAACACGTTTTTTTCTTTTTCCACAAATTACCTGCTTTGTGTAACACTGTGTGAACATGGTGACCAACTGAGCAAATATGACAAAACTACCAACTACAGCTCAGAGCACAATATTGATATTTGATATTGGTCTCACTGCTTTGAGCTACAGAAAAATATCAGCCTGAAAGTGCCTTCAGATGAAACATGTTGCTGTATCATAGCAAGTTATAGAGGCTCTTGTTATCAATTATTTCCACAGCAGCATCCACAGTTCTCAACCCAGACAGCAAACAAAAAAGAGGCTAGTGGTGGTGGTGATGAACAATGTATGATAATTTAATTTTGGTTTGGTTTGGCAGCAAATCTTTTTACCAATACTACTTTTGCCATGACACTATTATAGCATGCTTGCAGATTATGGACATGGCAGATTTGCACAAGTTTACAAAGACAAAGTTTACACCATAAAAGGAGGGTTGCAGGTACACTCCAGTTCACCATGAATTGGCCTACACACCACTACCATGTCACTAAAATACAACCCTGATTCCAAAATAGTTGGGGCACTTTGTAAAACCTAAAAACCGAATGCAATGATTTGCAAATCCTTTTTAACCCATATTCAACTGAATACAATCCAAAGACAAGATATTTAATGTTAGGCTGATAAACTTTATTGATTTTTGTAAATATACACTCATTCTGAATTTGATGTCTGCAACACGTTCCAAAATGTTGGACTTGGGTTGGGAACCGGAGGGTCGCCGGCTCAAGTCCCCGTCCGGACTAAATGCGGAGCGTGGACTGGTGGCTGGAGAGGTGCCAGTTCACCTCCTGGGCACTGCCGAAGTGCCCTTGAGCAAGGCACTGAACCCCCCAACTGCTCGGGGCGCCTGACCAAGGGCAGCCCCCTCACTCTGACATCTCTCCACTTTGTGCATGTATAGGTCCTGTTTGTGCATGTGTGTGTATTTTGGACCTGTGTGTTAATGACAAAAAGAGTGAAAACATTGAATTTCCCCTCAGGGGGATTAATAAAGTATATAAATCAAAAATTAAATTAAATTAAAAAAAAAAAAAATTAAATAAAACAACACTCACTGCTCCAAAACCTGTATGTATCTTTTCGCCTTCATGGTACCTTGACAAATGTGTAAGTTACCCATGATGCAATGGGCATCAACTAGGGTTGGGAATCTCTCTGTGATAGACGATTCGATAGGTATCTAGATACACGGGTTACGATATGATTCAAAAATGATATATTTTTAATACAGAACGACTCAATGCGATGCGATACAGTGTATGAATGATACGATTCGATACGATTCTGTGGTTAACATTTGTTGATGTAGACATTAATCATACATTATAAAATAAAGAAGCCAATTCTATAAACGTGACATTCTTACGGTATTTTCAGATTTGTAAATTGACCACATCCCCAAGCATTGTTGCTGTATGGCACTGGCAAAAATAAAATAAAAAGTCAAACAACAACAAAATCACACGTCAAATGTATGTATTTTTAGACATGGACCAAAAAAAGTCTTGCTGAATGAACATCATTTTGTTGGATGGGATCAATATAAAAATGAGAAGAAGTTTTAAACTTTAAGTGAAGTGAACTTTAAGTAAAATTTAAGTGTTTTAAACCTACTTGTTGTGTTGTTTTTATGGTATTGTCTGTGTTTTTGTATGTATCTTATATGGACTTGAGTCTGGAATAAAGTTTATTATAACGCTGTACAATATAAACATAAAGCAGAATAAAATAATAACATGCAATGTAGGCAGAATCTGACATCTCCTGTTATTAGTTGATATCATGGACTGTGATGACTAGCAGCTTATCACTGACAGCATGTCAGACTATTTCTCTGTGTTTGCTACACTCTGTCATTTATAAAAAGATAAATCACTTTTCTATAATACATCAATGGATCGATATTTCAATGGAATAAATTACTTATTGACTTATTCATACTTCAAAAAAAGCATGAATAAGTGATTAACATAAGGGGGGATCAAAATAAAATAAATAAATAAAATCAAAATCAACCAGCCACCTTCCTCCCCTGACAAGTAAAGAACAGTCCCTAAAGTGCGGTGAGGTTTGTGGAAATGTGAACTGCTCGTTTCTCCTCTGACCCGTCACATACCTGTGTGCTGATGCTGCCACAGCTCGGCTGTTCAGCTATTTCTGGGCAGTCAGGACACCGACGAAGACTTCTTGGACCTGGAGCCGGGCTTGTCGGTCACCGGTAAGCCGTTATCTTGAGCCACAGAGCACTATGGCCGCCATATTTGACAGGAATACGTATTTCTGTCTGTGTCCGTGACCCCCCCGTTCAACCCACAACCGGCAGGATTCGCCTTTAGTTTCTGCTGCGGCTTGGCTGCTCCCTGGTTTATCCAACCAGCATTAGCTTCTGTTCCTCATCTCCACCGGTCAAGCTGGCGCTGATGTTTACATCCATTATCGTTGTCAGTAATGCCTGCTACGAGCATGCCACCGGCTCTCGCGTTGTTTTCGAGATGCAAAGTCAGTCAACCGATTGCTAGTCTCGCAATACCCGAATCCATGACTCTACAATTGATTCATCTATGGATTCATTGCTGATTCGTATCGATTGAGGAGGCTGCTACTGACGTAGCCATATCTCTCGCTTGTCAAACCGGATACCCAGTCGTATCGGTTAATCGTTCAGGAGCCTTGCACCAACACACCTCAATACCATCACAGATGCTTGAACTTTGAGCTGGGAACAATCTGAATGGTCCTTTTCCTCTTTAGACCAGATGACACCACGCCCATGATTTCCTGAAGCAGTCTGAAATGTGGACTCGTCAGACCACTTCACACTTTTCCACTTTGTGTCAGTCCAACTCAGATGAGCTCGGGTCCAGAGAAGTTGGAAGCATCTCTGGATGTTGTTGATATATGGCTTTCACTTTGCATTGTTGAGTCTCAGCTAGCATTTAAAGATGTAGTGATGAATTGTGTTTACTGACAGTGGAACACCATTGTGTTCCTGAGCCCATGTAGTAATATCCTTTATACAGTCATGTCAGTTTTTAATACGGTGCTGCCTGAAGAGTCAAAGCTTACGGCCATTTAGTGATGGTTTTCAGCTGTGCCCCCTACTTGCAGAGATTTCTCGGGATTCTCTGAATCTTTCGATGATATTATTGATTGTAGATGGTGAAATCCCTAAATTCTTTGCAACTGTGCGTTGAGAAACTTGTGCTTAAAACTGCTAGACTTTTTGCCTTTTTTCACAAAGTGACAATCGGTGCTTGTAAACAACTGAGCATTTTGAGGATGCCCCTCTACTACCAATTCACCTGTTTATCAGTAAATTGTTCCACACATGTGTTTTTTGGAGCATCACACAACTTTCCTAGTATTTTGTTGCCTCGTCCCAAATTTTTGGGAAGATGTTGCAGGCACCAAATTCAGAAGGAGTGTATATTTACAAAAAACAATGAAGTTTATGAGTTTGAACATTAAATATCTTATCTTGGTACTGTACTTAATCAAGTACGTCGAATATGATATACAAATTATTGCCATTTGTTTTAATTTCCATTTTAAACAGCTCCCCAACTTTTTTGGAATCGGATGGTAGATTTTAGATGAATATTTAGCTTTAACATATACCTCCTGAGAGACTTAGAAAGCAGGTTACCTTTAAAGATGCGTTTGACAACGAGTGGCCTGTCTCCTTGGCTTGAGGACTTCCCCCCTTCCAGACTGAAGCCCAGGCCAGCAGAAGACTTGTGAAGCTCCACCGTTACAGCACCGCCTGGACCCACATCCACTACTGAGAGATATCCAACACCCAGAATTACAAAGGTGACATATTAAAATGGGTAGTTTATAGGATGTTACTACTGCTTACTTCTGGAGCCAAGTGAACTTACTGCCAGTTGATGACAGCTAACACTGCAACAGCATAGGCTGTTTATAGAGGTCATTTTATGTCTGAAACAGTGAACTGGTCTATATACATGACCTGGACTGGTGGACTGACAGAACAAGTAGATCAGAGTGCGAAAAAATATGTTTCATAGGTAAAAAATTCAAATGCAATGTTACTGAACAGGTTAATGTTAACAAAGACAGGTACAGTAAAGGTTACTAGGTTCAAACATAACACTGGAGGAAGATCTGTTGCTGTGGGGGATAAACTACTTTACTATTATGCAGGTTTGCCTGAATTGTTGCAGGTGTAAGCCTCAGCCTTACCTGCTCCAGCTTCCAAAGAGTTCTTCCTGTCAGAGGTCTCCCTCTTTGACTGGCCAGCCGAGTCATGTGTGTCAGAGACGCTCAGTTCACGGTTCTTGTCTCTCCAAATGACAACTAAGGCTTGATTGGACAGCCTTGCTTGATGAAGGCAAGATACAGCCTCTCCATGGGTTTTACCCCCAAGACTTGTGCCATTTATGGATAAAATGCTGTCACCTCTCTGAATTGTGCCTTCAAGGTTCGCGGTTCCTTTGGTGAAGACTCGATGAACCTGGATACAAAGATACAGTATTACCATCTGCTGTTCAGAGAGATTGACAAGATCTATTAAAACACATCCAGCATTGCTTCACCTACATTCAGTTTCAACACAATTCAATACACAATTTGCCTCAGAGGGCTTTACAGCATACAACATCCCTCTGTCCTTGGACCCTCAAAGTGGATAAGGAAAAACTCCCCCAAAAACCCTTTAACGGGGAAAAAAATGGTAGAAACCTCAGGAAGAGCAACTGAGGAGGGATCCCTCTTCCAGGACAGACAGACATGCAATAGACGTCGTACAGAACAGATCAACATAAAAAATTTACAGTAATCCGTATGACAAAGTGATACATAAAGAGAGGGAGAGACAGAGAGAGAATATGAGACAGAGGGAGACCGAAAGAGATAGAGTCAGAGAGAGAAGCAGGGCAGACAGTAATGACAATAGCTACAATAACATTTATTTTAGTAATAATAATGATAATATTAATAATAACAACAACAGTAATTGAGGTAGCATATGTTGTAATTATATATCAACATATAATAGTATATGTATGTGACAATAATAATCATATGTGTATAATAACATTATAAGTATGACTAATAATAACAGCAGTAGTAGTCAGCATCAGGCAGGACAACGGCAGCAGCACAACCAGGTGACATGATCCAGACATAGCTGCAATTCGAGGGAACCTACAAGACAGTGGAGCCCAAAGGCTCTGGGTATCATGGGAGGTCCTTGGTAGACTAGGCCTATGTCAGCCTAATTAGGGGCTGGTCCAAGGCAAACTTGAGCCAGCCCTAACAATAACCTTTATCAAAGAGGAAAGTCTAGTCTTAAATGTGAAGATGATCTGCCTCCCATACATCCCACATACAGTACATTATTTTAACACCTTAACATTAATATCATTTTTCACTTCTAAATCCATTTTACAATTCTAAATGCATTTTTATCAAGCAGGTGATTCTCCTGAGACACTATAACATCAAACCCCTTGCAGACATGCAACCCTTAATGTTAATCTGATTAAGTTAACATGATGGTACATTGCATTCATGAGGATGAGATAGATGCAAGGTCACAGCGACCTTGACCTTTAATGTATGACCACCAAAAACTAATCAGTTCATTGCTGAGTCTAAGTAGACATCTGCTCCAAATTTGAAGAAATTCTCTTGAGGCGTCCTTGAGATATCGTGTTCACAAGGATGGGATGGAAGGATGGACAACCCGAAAACACAATGCATCCGGCCATTGCTATCGCCTGTGCGGAAGCATAACAAAACTATTTACATACAGCACGTGAATAAACAGAGGGCTGCAACCTTGCATCCTGTCACTAATGCTTGTGCATGTTTCAAACAGGCAGCAGAATTCTCTCTCTAATACTAATGTGAAAATGTGTGAAAAGAGGGGGCGAACTTCCTGCACTCACATTGGTCATTAATGAAAGCTTCAACTGCAATATACCATCAACCTGCAAGGGACTGCAGATAAAAATTAGCCTGTATGGCTAAATCGGGCACATTTATGTGACTTAAGTGGTCATGTTAATTAATGTGCACTGTCCCTTCTTAAATAAAATAAAGATAAATTTTAAGTGTCCTGTCACATCTAAATAAAGCTGTCACAAACTTTGAGGGGGAAGACGACCACCTGGATTAAGAATTCAAGTATGTTATTTCCATGGACTAGGAGGGTTCAGTCATGAGCTACTCTCCAGATATCAGATATCTAAGTCTTGGACTTGTCTCAGACTTGTCATCAAGTATAAAATCTGGAGCTGCACCACAGACAGTGAAATTTAAAAAACAAAACAAAACAAAGGACAAATACAGCTTATACATAAGTTAAGAATTTAAGCTCCTACAGTATGTGTAGGATTTAAAAGTTCCTGACTTTGTTACCCCCCATCAAAAAAGACCAGAGCAACTTGCAATGATCAACTCTCGACCCAGTCTCCAAATCTTGGCATTGCAATTTTGTGAAAACCATGGATATGTTACATTTGCATGTTATTATGTAGCAGATACATTGAAACTTATAGGTTTCAGCGGCACTGTGGTTAACATGTGGTTAGGTTTAGGCACAAAAAACACTTAATTATAGTTAGGAAAAGATCATGTTTTGGCTTAAAATACCTGGTTTTGGGGACACGAACCCAGCTGAAAAAAACAAGATGGGCCCCTGACAAACACCCACATTTGGTGGCTAAAACGTTGCAAGAAATCCTGAAATGACTTGCTAAAAAACAACCACTTTTGTTGTTTGTTGGTTTGGAACAGTAGTCTGCAGTGGTCTGCAGCTTGGCAGGTGTCTTGCCTAGGTGACACACCTTCCACCATTTCCTTGACTTCCAAATGACAAAGTCAGCTCATTTGCATATTTCATCGTTGGAAATGTGCAAATGTAACATATTCGTGGTTTGCACTAATATACAATACAAATATCTTTTGGCAACTGGGTTGCAACTATGTCCAGTGTTTCAACAGCAAGATTCAGAGTCTCTACAGACTGTACTTACTGTTACTGCCTTCTGCTCAAGGTCGACTCCACCAGCAATACTAAAACCAAGTCCTGAGCCCTCTTCTTTACTTAGGACAACAAGGTGAGTATTATCGTTAACCTGCAGAGAGTTCAGTCAGAGTCAGTTTGACAAAAAAAATCATACAGAAAGTAGGACTGAAACAATATGGTTTTCTGAATGTAATAGATATTTAACTTTATGTGAAATAGGTTTTGTTAATGTATCTATCAGCACTATATAGTTACCTCTGAGAGGGCCCTGGCCTCCTGAAGCAGGGCCGACACGTATGATTTCACTGTCTGGGAGGACAGCAGTGTTTGCAATTTACACTGACTCACAGGAGAAGCAGCCAGCCCCTTTAAACTGCAGAAAAAGGAGACAATGTTTTATTTCCTTGACTCTGAATATTCGAAAAGGTTTCTGTACTCATCTTCCACAGCACCAATACACTGGTACCAGCTGTGCTTTCATACTGTCTCTTACTGTTAATGTTTACTGCAGTCATTCTGCTGTTCTCTGCTACTAATCAAGAAAAGTTGCCATTAGTGTGTCGTAGCCTTGTTGTCAACAAATTCAAATATTGCTATTGGTGCATGGACCCACAAAATCTCAGGTTTTTCCCACTGAGCTCTGCCCACTAAAAACTAGTAAGAACAATGCAGAGAAAACACAAATTTAGAACTCATTGTGATTCAGAAAATGAATAAATGTAGATGACTTTTATACACTACCAATCCTAGTAATAGAAATTTCTCAAATTGCCATGCCTTTATTCTCTCTATAACTTTTCACATAGAATTACAATACAATACCAACAACATTAATATGACTATTTCTTGTAAAACCGCAATATTATGAACATATTATGAATTCATTCTCAGATTTTTTTGGCCTCCAAGAGTTCCCTTACTCTCTCATAAGCCCTTTTTAATACTGAGATTGCACTATAGGACCGCTATGAAGTCCCTTCTTCAAAGGCGGTGTGCCTTTGCTTTTTTTGCACAGAATCAAACAATAGCAGCATCATGCAACCCCAGTGTATGATTTTTAATAGCATGGCGGCGTACCAGAAACAAATGAGGCATGACGGGTGTGACATGTAACATATGCTTCGGCAACACTTTATAAACAATAACGGCATACCGTAGCAATATCAATCATTAACCGTCCCTGTTAGATAGCGGCTGATTTCATCCTCTGCACCAAGGGTAAGGAGCTCCTGGACCCAATTGTTTTCCCATTCCCAACATTTTAGGCTGATGTTCTTCTTCAAGTTAGCTGCTAAGTGCTGCTTGATGCTTTTTAAATCCCCCACAATGGGTCGCACAAATGAAACATCATCAAAATGTCATTCATCCTGTCTATGGTCCTGTCCTGTTGTCTGTGCATCAATTTGGAATTGTTACTATCTTTGCTGCCGGCTTAAAGGTGAGACAACTCCCCACTACGCGATCACACTTTTATAGAAGAGGGCCAGGCAAAAGAACAATGCAACATTCCTGCCTTGAACAGGTAGTGTAAAAGGGGCTATAGCTTCACTGCAGTCTGCTATAGTGTCTTGATGAAACCACTGGAGGCACTAAAGTCCAACATTTTCAAATCCTACACACAGTAGCTTAATTGTGCTTGAAATATACAGGATTTTGAATGAACAAGTTCCCACCTGATTGACCAGCCAGGCTGTTGCCCATGGCTCTCTGGGTTTCTTTGAGGAGTCTCTTCAGAGGATCCAAGATCACCTCGGCTCACCCTGTTCACATCCACTTCTGTCAGGGTTGCAGCAGGTGGAGAGCTTTTAGTCACTGTGGCTTTTGTAGGCGTAGTCATAGTTGAATCTACATCTGTACCATGGCTGACTGTAAAGTCCTCTGTGCATAGTTTTTCCAATTCAGGCATGCTGAGAGCCCTGAGCTGCCGCAACCTGCTGCGGGGAAGTCTGTCGTGTTTCCTCCGCAGTACCTGGGGGGTCTGCGGTCTAGTCCCATCTGAAGCTTTATGAACTGGAGCCTCAGGATTGTTTTCAGTCAGGGGAGCCGCGTTACAGCTGGATTTTGGGAGCTCGAGGTTTATGGAGTTAATGCTTGATGGTGATTTACCAAGAAGAGGTGAGCAGGGTGTGGGTGAGATTAGATTCTCCACATAAGAACTAAAACTCCGCTGACGTGCCCGGCAGTCAATAGAATTAACCAAGCCCATATAACCAGCAATCCTTTGGTTAAGCGAGGCTCTATATGCCAGAGCATAAGACTGAATGTCACTGCTTTTAGCCACCGGCTTGTCAAAGTTAGCCAGGTTTTCAAAGGACTTTATCTTGTGTCTGACAGAGAAGGGGTTGTAGTCTGCAGACAAGGCAGTGTCTGTGGAGAAGCTTCGTCTTTCCATCGTCTTTATGTACAGTCTGGATGTGCTGGACTTCAGGGTCTCACTTGTCTCCACAATAAGTTTTGAGCTATTACTTGTGCTTGAATTAGTTTCTTTAGCAGGACACAGTGAATGAAATACTGTGTTGGCATGAGAAAGCATGGGAGCTAATCTTGCATCTGCGTCTCTTTGAGTGGGTTTAGAGTCTTTTGAATTCACTGTCTTGCTGCGAGCCGTAACTGGTGATGATGAACCAGAAAAGGAAGACAGTCGAACTTCAATAAATGTTCTCTGAGTGGCCAGGGTGTGTGATTGGCCCTGTGATTTGGCTGGTGCTCTGGAGCCTAAATGGATGTCCTTCTCCTTTGCCAGTTGCGCAGTTGGTAATGTGCCACTTGAAGGCCCATGCTCAGCTGGAACTTGCCTGCTGTCACTTACTTTAGGCAATGAAAGACAGTTATTCATATCAGGCTGGTTAGTCGTCTTCAGAAGGCTGGCTGTGGTTACTGTTTGTAATTTCGTTGACTGGTTCAAGGAACCACTGGTGTTCAAAAGAATTGAACTTTCACTGCTGGTAGGTTTTTGGAGAGGCTCCATCTGGGGTTTGTTCTTATTCTTAATACTAAGGCCCTTCAATTTGGGGGCACTAGTATTTGGTCTGATTTGAGTTTCAACCTGGAGTTTAGAGTTCCTGCTACACACAGGATGGTCTGAATGATCAAGCTTTACCCCAAAGGTCTTCTTAAGCATGCTAGGGTTTAAATTAGTTCTACTCTCCACTACTTTTTCTTTGTTCATCATTGATGCTGACTTGCTGATGCTTGAACCTGAGGTCTCTGATTCCATTGAGGATAAATGGGGTATTTGTGTATCCAAATACTTCAATAAATTTGAGGTCACATTTGCAGTCGTACCCTGAGTGATAGTGTGCGTATCTGGTGGGGAGGGGCTGCTGGAAGTGCTTCGGCTTCCAGGACCGGATGCCACCATTGCTTTAACTTTGTCACAGGGTTCAATGGCACTGTTAAGGTGGCACTCTATAAAAGACACAGGTATTGTACTGTTGGCAGATTGGCATAGTTGCTCTGTAGACAGCTGAGAGTCTTGGGTTGTTGTAACAGACTTTTCTTTGTTAATCAGTGAGATTTCAGCAGAGACCTGCAACCCATCCATGGTCTGATCCAGGTTTGTTTTTTGGCTGCTGGCATGCTGAAAAAATGGAGACCTCTTTGGTGACTCGCATCCCCCAGCATCAGGTTGTTGGGCATCACAGGAACAACACTCTACTTCTTCCTCATCTGAGGAGGGCTCATGAAGACTACTACTACTGCCGTCTGTCTTATTGACCATTACACTGCTGTCAGTGGTGGAGTCACTGTTTGAATCACTGTCATCTCCTATGGGGTACATACATTTAGAACCAGCATCAGGCCTTTCGAAAGGTGAGCCATTGAAAACAGCAGAGCAGGTTTCATTTTGTTTGTTCACTTGTGTCATCTCCACAGGGAGCATGGCACTTTTTTCACTTCCTGTATCCAAGATGGCAGCCTGAGTGCCAGCTTTCTCAGACGGGATTACAGTATTTTGGCTTGAACAGCAAGAAACAGGCTCATTAGGTAATGTTTTGTAGGGGAATTGGGTCTGTGCATTTGTATCACTACAGAGGCTCACTTCTGATAAAATGTCATCTATATTGGTGACGGGTATTTGAAAGTCATCGTCTGCTTGGGTTGTGTGGTTCCCTGATTTTGCATGTATTACTCGTCCTTCATCAGATGTCCCCTGAACTGATCTGGCTGGGTTCAGTCTAGCAGCTCCATCACTGCTGCCTGATGACATTATCAAACTGGACAGTCGATCTACAGCTAGGAGAAAAGAAGGAAGCCGTTTAGTTAGGACTGCATGACAGGGAAGTGTTGAGTTAATCATTTTACATAACATATACATGTTTTTCCAAAGTGGTAAACAGACCGCACTTACAGAGAACCTTTCTACCTTATAACATACAAAGCACCTTACAATCGGCTTCTCACTCACCCATTCGCACACCCACTTTCACACATAGAAAAAACTTCTAAAAACTAAAAATTCTAATTTATTTTACAACATTGTGAGGTTACATAGATGTCATGCTATAGAACACAATAATCCAAAAAGAATGTCCAGGGTGATGGTTTTCAGTAATGCTATGTCTGATCTTCAAGGAGAAGAACCTTACAGACCATAGCACTGAGTCATTCTCCACTGAACAATTCTTCCACTTACATCCTGCAACCTACAGAACATTTAGAATCCCCAAATCTGGTTGTTCTTTATACTGTAGTAATATAGTTGTTGCTCACCTCCAGGCTGTCACAAAATTAAATGGATTTGAATCTGAATTTAAAAATCTGTTCACCAAAAGTCCCTGAAAATTTCTTAAAAGTCTAGTGTGCTGGATTTAGTGCCATCGAATGGTGAGGTTGCAGATTGCAACCAACTGAAACTTCTCCTGTGTGTAGGAGAACTATGGTTGTTGACACAAAAATGCGAATGGTCCTATCTAGCCAGTGTTGGGTTTGTCTGTTCTGGGCTACTGTAGAAACATCATGGTGGACTCTGTGGAAGAGAACTGGCTCCATATGTAGACATAAAAATAAAAAGTAACAAAGACACATTGGATCTCATTCATGAAAGGTGAGCAGAACAAATTTGTGTGTAAACTGCTGGCAGAAGGAAATTTATATGTATTTAGGCATTAATCAATATGTTAGTAGCTCTGATCGTTTCGTAGGCACTAACAAAATCTTCTCCTGCTTCTGTGTAAATAAAGAATGCATATAAATATTGCTTGTCATTATTAGAAATTACAATTTCACTTCATATTGTGCTCTGTTATGTTCATAATACACAAATGCCTTTGAAACACATAAATTAAACATGACAAAAGATTATTAATATAACATATTTAGCTTAATTAGTTGGCATTTAGCAGATTTAAACTTCAGATTAGGTTTCTCAAAAATGTCGATGGGTTATTTAAATCCACTTAATACACTTCTACATTTCTGACATCCTGTTCCCACTCCCAGAACTGTTTGAGTGGCGAGAATGTGAGACTCATGTTACTGACCAAACACTAAGCTATCAGTGATGGCTGTCAGTATGTATAGAGATTTAACATTTAATATAACACATGTATCACTGTACCTTCTATATATATATAAAATATTTTTTCTCATCTCCACTTCAACCAGGATAACTTCAGTCTCTGTTTGCACCATGTTTGCTGGTCTGCTGGTTTGCAGCTATATATAGTACCTATCACCTCCATATATGGTAGTCACTAGGTATTCGTGGGCGGGAATGTATGCTAATTGCTGACTAGAGGGAGTGTGCATTTTAAGTGGTGAACATACACACGTGCCTATGATCAAATCTGGGTTTTCTGCGGTGTTCATGAATCTGGTGTAGGTTTTAAGCACCAAGGCTAAATCGACTCTCAGATCTACTAACATTTCATGAATGAGACAGAATGATTCTTATTTTCATGTAGTTATACACTAATGAAAACATTCATGTGACTACTGTAATGTATTTCTGTCAATATATCTCCCAAAATCCTACACACTGGACCTTTAAGATCTGTGATTTAAATAGAGGCAAGCTCAAAACCTCTTTAATGGAACTAACTGACAAAGAGGGCTGATTGCAAATTTTTAGACCAGAGCAGTAACAATCTGCCCAATGAAACTCACAGGCAGAAAAACCTCAAATAGAATGAAAACTAACTAACTTTAGTCAAACTGAGACTTCATATAGACTAGATATATTATTATAAACAGTTACTGCTGGGCCATTGAACTATCAGAATGTACACTTTGGGGATTCATAAAATAAGAAGAAGCCATGCATGCAGGCATATCATAGAACATTGTAACTACATACTATATGCTCCATCAGAGGTGTTAGATTATGTCAGCAAAGACTTAAAATCTGTGTGCATATGTCTATGGTTGGGTTGACAGAAATTAATTAATTAGTTCAGAAAAAAAGGTACCAAAGACATTGCTGTGGTTGCTCCAGGATGTCACCTGGGTAGTTCTTATGTTGCTGTCTCTCATTTAACAGATTAATCTGATAACATGTAAAGAAGAGGACTTAAGGACCTGTCTGTTAAAAACTGAAAGGAACAGGTATTCAGTGTGGAAATGTTAAGAGTCAGAGGAGTGACATATCTTTTTTCTTTCATCATATAAAGCTGTAATTCTATCTGTATAGAGCTACTAAATTAAAGGGATAGTTCAGATTTTTTTTAAGTGGGGTTGTATGAGATACTTATCCAAAGTCAATGTATTACCTACAGTAGATGGCGGTTGGCATGCCCCCAGTTTAGAGAAGCAGGCTGGAGTCCGACATGGATACAACCCCTCTTCAAAAAATCTGAGCTATCCCTTTAAATTAAACTCTTAAACAGCAATCCAAAAATGTTGGAATTCATGTGTAGATGTTAAATTTTTTTTACAAAAAGATTCTAATCTAACAGAAAGCACCCTGTTTGGTAAAATCCTTGATAAAACTCTCTGTTGGCAGCCAAGAAACAGTGATCCACAGCAATATCTATGCTACTCTAAATTAAGATTTACACTACTCCACCATCAAATTCTCAATGAGACATACAGGGACATACAGGGACATACAGGGAGTTAAGCTACATGGTAAATATGGTATAGGTAACTAAAGGTAAAAGATACTGTACGAAATAGTCACCATGGATAGAAAGCCAGAATCTTGCAGGTTGCTTTGGGGAGGTAAATGAGGGAGGGTTGATCCTACATCTTAGGTCGGCATAAAAGGGAAAGAAATGGTGCTCTATTTAAAGGCAGACTGTGTAGCATTCTGCCACTAATGGCTTGTAAGCACTAGTCAAAAGACGCATCATACACATAAAATAATATACGCCATCACACCACATGAAGGGGCAAGGCTTTAGAAAATAACAGCAAAAGGAATAACATCTGCACACTGCATCAAACCACAAATTTATTTGAGGTCCAACTGAAATCACATTTAGCCACCCCTTTTTGGGGTCTAAAATGTATCAACATGTTTGTTAAAACCAACATTAATGGTACACTTTTCCCTGGTGCACGCTTGTATAGTCACTGGTTCAACAAACTAAAGTTTGTATATATGTATATATGACAGTGAATAATGGCCAGAAAAGTGTTTTATGCAGAACATTATGATGTAAAGGTGAAGCTGACCTCTGACCTTTTGGATATAAAATGTCATCACTTCATTATTTTAGCCAACATGATTACTCCAGGGTGATACTTTCTGTGTCCCTTTCTGTCTGTTGCACAGACTCAGAGATGAGTGCTTGAAATGATTATTTGTAAAGCTCTAGCAGGCTTATACAGTTTGCCCAAATAATGTTGTTTTTGTGAGTGCTCATTTCCTCAAATGTACAACAGAGTTTGTGAGTGCAGAGTTAGCACAAGCCATAGAGTCACAATTGTCATACTTTTGGCAAATAGACAAGGTTGAAATATATCGGCATTTTGTCCATTTATATGCCAAGGCTAACAAAGGGCATTGCCAGATGACATCACACTGCCTTGTTGCAAACCAGGTTCAACTCTTTGTTTTGATGAGCTTCTCTGCATTTTCTTTACCTCTGTCTCTACATCAGGAACCCTGTGGAGTCCTATGGTAACACAAGAGTAGCACATTGATGCTGGATAACTCTAGAGTGAAGTGATTCTAATTCAAGCTCTTACCTGAAACTGGTCTCTTAATTTCCAAAGACAGCATAATGGGTAGGTTGTGCATGAGCTCACAGATTTCTTGGTAAGTAGTGGAGCACACCAATGTTTCTCCAATTTTTACAATCTCATCTCCAGGACACAGCTTGCCTGTAGATTCCTAGATGTCCAATTAAACAAAAGAGACAAAATTAAGGTTTTTACTGAGTGAAAGTATCGCCAGTGCTTAAGCCGCAAACACCATGACATGTCGAATTAATTTGAAATTGAGAGGTTTGGCACAAGGTCTGAAGTATTCATTCACTGATATTGGACTGATATGAAGATGAAAACATCAGACGTACCCTTTCTGCTGCACCTCCAGGCTTTAGCCCAGCAATGACAACTTTCAGAGGGGATGACATTATCTCCAAGTCAAGCCCGAACGACTCGTCCTCACTTCTCCTTAGGGTCACAGTGTCTATGGTACAAACACCTGTGAGCTCACTGCCATCTCCCTTCTTACAGTGCTGATGGGGTACCAACCCACCAGGAGTCTGAGGGTTTCTTCCACACTGTGTGGCGTTGGGAGGGGGTGGTGATGGGCCTGAGCCTGGAGAGGGCTCATCAATTTTGGTCTTTTGCTGCTGAAGCAGGTTTGGTGCTTCAATGCTCATCATACTTTTGACCCGTGTCACTGCTTTATGCTCAAGCTTGGGGGAGCGCTTTGACTCCAATTGTCCATCATCTTGATTTGTATAGTTCTCATTACTGATGGTCAAATTATGTGATCCACAGCCCGGACTACCTGCCACCCCTGCTTTGTGGTCCACAGAGCAGCGGACAGGTATGAGAGATGACTCAGAACCAGCTGACTCAGAATTGGTAATACCTTCCACACACTGTGACAAACTACCACAGAGTGGTGTTGTCACATCACGGCTTCCACACCTCTGCAAATCCCCACCATTCTCACTGTTTCCATTTATATCTAATGATAATGTAGCAGTTACAACTGCTGAATCAGTTTTGGAAATTTCTGATGTTTGGGCATCACTGAAGTTAAGACAGTCAGATTTTGTTGGCCTCCTGAAGAGCCCAGTGTTTCCTGCTGTGTCGGAGTCCTCATCATCGCTGAGCTCATCATCAAAGCACATCACCCGTCGCTGACGGAGTAGTGGGCTTCGTGCTGAGGTGGGGCTGGAGACAGCAGTGGGCTGGCAAACTGCCTCTACATGGTGATTTAGAGGAAATGGGGTCTTGTCTTGTGATGTGTTGTAGACACGGCCACTCTCCACTTCTGACAGAGAGGAGGTGAATGCTGAGAAACAGATGAAGGTAACAACAATTAACAGGTTAACAAATCAACAGTAATTTTCATTGCCTAATAAATCAGACAAAGTTGACATGATGTTACAAAGCATTTAATGTTGTGTCTCGTCAAGTATGTTAATTTTATTCATGTTCATGTTTAGTGTTTCATATTTTATGTCATGCCTTAGTTTAGTTTCATGTTTAGTCCTTTGTTGTCATGAGCACTTTATGTTAAGTTAAAGTTACTCATGTCCAGTCTCGTCGTGCACTTCCTGTTTTATTTTGTACTCACCTTTTCCCTCTCGTTTCAGACCCTGACTTCCTCCCTTTGTGTGATTTTCCCGCCATTGTGATTGTCTACCCCGCCCCTGATTGGTTTCACCTGTGTTCCCCTACCTCATGTATAAATAGTCCTTGTCTCCCTTTGTCTTGTTGCCAGTTTGTCTTGTTCAGTCTGTGTGATGCCAGGTTTTCATGTTATCAGGTTTGATTCTAAGTTGTGATATTTTTTTATTTTTTTTGAGTGTTTTGTTTTGAACGTTGTATATCCTCCTTGAGAGCGCCTTTTGTTTAAATTGATTTTGCCAAGTAAAATACTTTTGTTAAACCTACTGCGAGTCGTGCATTTGAGTCCACCAGTTTCGTGTCTGAGGTCGTTAC
This sequence comes from Epinephelus fuscoguttatus, assembly GCF_011397635.1. Classification (NCBI taxonomy): domain Eukaryota; kingdom Metazoa; phylum Chordata; class Actinopteri; order Perciformes; family Serranidae; genus Epinephelus; species Epinephelus fuscoguttatus. The sequence goes on from NC_064757.1 coordinate 5,587,541, forward strand.
ATTTAAACCTTTTTACAATATGAGGCCATTTGGGGTTTGGATTAAATCAAGGCTAGGCGATAACGTAGAACACTTACTCCTTCCTTTTAATTTGGCACACACTATGTTTGGATTAATGCCAATTTTGGGCTGTTCCATACAAAAGTTCAAGAAAAACTTTAGACCCAATTTTCCATATATTATACTTTTTGACTATTGGAGACAAGTTTTGAAATTGGTCCAGTATTGAGAGACTACTGCAGCTGCAGCAAAAGGCTCACATTTTTATTAGAAGCATCTGACAACATTACAGAAAAGACCCTACAGAGAACCTTTTTTCCATACCTTCCATAGTCTCTTTTTGAAATCTCATGAGAGGTGACTTGTTGCAGCAAAAACAATGATGGAAATGTTAGTGAGAGTTGGAAAGACTCTGTTGTGTTGTACACGCTGACTGAGTACAGAAAGTTTAGCTTTGTGTTATCTCTAACAGATTTTTAATGTCCATGAGATTTTAGAACCAGACGTCTTCTTGAGCAAGACTTAGTTACTCCAGCGAAAGCATGAGCTTTGCTCACCCATATTTACATCACGTGACACATGCACCACAGGGAGAGACAACGGTAAGCACAGTAGTTAAAAGATAATTTGCACTACGGTCTTTTAGCAAAGGACAGCCCAACATGTCTGAAGACTTTGAAACTGAGGAGAAACAGCATTTCTTTGCTGAGCCATATTTGTTTGAGCCCAAGTATACGCACGGAACTCAGGCTACTGAACGAAGCAGCCGCTGCAGCTCATGAGCCTAACCCTCAGCCAGCCGCAGAATACCGGAGTCGAGCACTGGAAACCTGGTGGTGTAGATGTTTCAAATGCAAAGCAATGCCAAAGGATGAGGAAAGTCTTTGCTCTTCAGACTGGGAACTGGCAATGCCTGCACTTGAGAATCTGGACATCAGTACTGACGAGACTGCTGCTCTTCAGAGACCGTGCATCACCGATCACCCTGAGCGCGTGCACACGTGAGCGGAGCACAGAGAAGCAGTCAGAGCTACAGGCTACAGTGAGGCTAAAAACAGTTCATATGACGTTTTTCGAAACAACTTTTTATGTCGGGGCTGCAGCACACTTGGATCACTATGGATGAGCAGTATGGAGATACTTTGTGGATTCAATTTTGTGTTCTTGGACGTTAGTCTGGGGCGCCGTCTGCCATTAGGTATGCTAGCCACTCCCCCTGCCGATCTCCGCAAGGGATGTGAGGAATTAAAAATTCACCAGGGCCTCCATCAGCATATGGGTGAGTAGATAATGGCTGAATTTTCATTTTTGGGTGCACTATCCCTTTAAGTTGCCCTTCAACACATCTTTGGCCATCAATCTGCAACAGGGTACCTTAATCACACTGTGGGTTATGCCTACAGATGACTGATTTGGAACTTTGGCGACCAATAAGTGTGACTGCTGCTATGAGCCACTTATAGAAACAAACCAATCACACTGTAGCCATGTTTCCATCAGCCTGTTTAGATGCGCATCTAGAAGGATCACTCAGGAAAATTATGATAGAAACGCCAAAATTCGAATTAAAATCCCCTGATTTGCACAAACTAAAATACGCTCGCTTTAGCCGGGTTTTGGTTGATTCGAAAAAATTTTGATTGGCAAAATGGGGGATGGAAATAGTTATGTTCAAATTAAGTTTGACGTACCGCACCTCTCTCCATGGTGATATCCACACTCCAGGTCGGGAAGGTGGTAATGCATTTACAAGCTGCTTGCCAACCGCCAGAAAATGTAGAAGAATGCAAGACTTGTTTTGTTTCCAGTTCTGCGGAAAATTCGTGCGAGTTCGTAGTTTTCACCAAAGTCCGTACATTTAATGGAAACACACAGGATTCGTATTTCTTTTAATGCGCACATCCCAATGATTCAAATCACTTTTGGATGGAAACATAGCTTGTGACTAAAGTAAATAAAGTAAGTTTGGAACAAGAAAGTACTGTCACCCAGTCCCATAAGATCCACGTCCACAGATGCACATCCACTGGTGAATTAATAATTCCTGTATGCCTAATGACAGATTAAGTAGTTCACTGGTTTGGTTTGGTTAAGGGATAACATCCTTTTTGCTTAACCAGAGGTGGCCTTAAAATCCTCATCACAAAACCCACTACAATCCATTTAAATAAACAGTCATTTAGGCATGTATAGAGCCAGATTTCATGTCTTACTGGCTGAAATAAGGGTTAATTTTAACCAAACCAGAGTTGGTGATTTTTGGAACAGTGGAGAGATGAACGGGATTCTCTTTTGAGTTTTCTTTTGCTTTTATTGACTTTGAATGAAGTGTGTTACAATGATAAAAGTATAGTTAACTAAATGGAATCTGTTAGGTTTGGTGATCAAAAAGGATCTTACTCTTTAACAGAGAGGTTGACCTCTGTAAGGCTCCTTTCCATGTTGTCAGACACTTAGAATAATAGTCTGAACCTATTAGTGGCAAAACAAGCACTTTTAGTGGAAGTACATTGGTGGTGCTCAATTGCCCATAAAAGTTACATTGCAACCTGTTTGTAGCAGCTTCACTAAATGCTGGACCAGTTTTAAAATTGTTGTCACTCAGACACAAAACCATAGGAAAATACGGTCCAGGTTAAGAAAATGCAGAAACTACCCTTTAAGTAAAGTTAAACACTTGCTGTCAATTTTTTAGAGGCAGGTAACCTGATACGGTTTGACAAGCCTCAGTATAGACTGTTTACATCTGGTCAACTGTGGGGAACAGTGTGAAAAACAATCATGAAACAATGGCCTTTCAATTTCATGAGCTAAAGATAAAATACCTTGAGGGGAGCATGAAATGAAAACATGTTTGGTTGAATTTAAAGTGATGCTAGAATAGTGAAATAAAAATGCGAAAACAGTCAGTCCTAGTTTAGGTGAATATACTCCTTTCTACTGCACAATATAAAAAATATTGTCATCTGAACACACTCAAGTCTTCCTCAGCATTCTTATTAACAAAAGACATGGGTCTCAGAAACTGATCATCTAACTGAGTGCAAGGCCTGCCCTTGTTGGTACGCAGACAGGCTCTACATAGGGCCATCCGTGTTGGCCACCGTAGATCTCCTACACACTTGGAACACTGGAAAATTTCAGTTGGTTGTAATCTGCAACCTCATTACTAGATGCCACTAAATTATGGACATTAGACCTTTAAACCTGTGTCCACTAAGATTTCATTTAAGACTATCTTTAATCCTGGGGTAACTAAAATCTTCCTTCAGGGTTTCATTTGAGTCCATTCTAAACTGGCTAACCCATACATGACAAAGCCATTTTCAGTTAATCTGGTTTCATGGTCACTTTAGAGCTAAATTTAGTCCCTGCCCAGGGCACCAGGATTAAAACTTTTCTGTGGTATTTAAATGGGTGAAATTTTTACCATGTGGCTGTGTTGAGTTGTTATCCATTGAGGCACTGCAGCTCTGCTGGTGGAGCGCCTCATCGCTGTTGGAGCCAATCAGCATGGATTCAGACAGGAAGGACTGGCTGGAAGAATCCTGAGAGAAGTACTGAGATAACTCTGTCTCTGAGCTCAATGACCCCTGCTACAGACATGTGAAAATACAAGAACATATCAGGGGAAAGAAAAATCAGAAAAACACACCCACAAATTTTCTAAGTAGTTTTCCACAATAAGCTATTCAAATGGAAATGTTCCTATTTGGCCAAACATCCACTGAGAATGAATTACTGAACTTTAAATATGTTGCTGGCCAGAAACAATGGTCACAACCTGCGTCTATCAGGTGAAAGGCTATCTGATGCCTTTTGATTTTATTCTATTTCTCTGATCAACAACTGTTGGTGTTAATACAACTGGAAACAGCATTGTGCCATCTAGAGGCAGGGAGGAAGAAGACTGCTGGCTGTACCCTTAAAGTGATACCTGTGCCAGCAGCGTACTTCATTTGTCACCCATAATGAGAATATAGTGGCTAGGGTTGCCACCCGTCCCATATAATACAATCATCCCATATTGAAAAATAAAATGCACTGTCCTTTACTGATTCAGTATGAGGTACAATTCATCCTGCATTACAGTGCAAACCCTTCGCTACTGCATAAACTATGCTTTCACATGCTTGGAATGATATGAGTAATATTAAACCAAAAGAGTTTCAAGAGACACAGTAGAGAAATATCAAATCAGAATTTGCAGAGGAGAATGTCACAGAATGACCAGTCTGTCACTCAGCGTTGTCGTTGCCATGGTTACAGAGACTCCGACCCTCAGGACCATGGGTAGCATGCTCACTGACCCGCTGACTGACTGCTGCCTGATAAAGCTTCGATAAGGTCCCTTTATGCCCGGGTATTAAACTACGGAACTTACATGTAGGCCTACTTGCAAACAATCATTATGGTGATATTTCAGTCATTATTATAAAACACGAGACAGATAATTGATGATTAATTTATAGCCCTCACATTAAAACAGACTTTACAAATTGCTGCAAAATTCAGGATAAAATTAAAAGATTAAGAACATGGAAATAATGGCTTCAATGTAAGTTAATTTAAAATAATGATAATGATAAATTCATCATAAGCAAAATATTTAATTAGGGCTATGCCTAATTAAGTTTATGAATGTGCCTACAGGTAATATTTTACACAACACTGTGCAGACTGCAAAACAATACCATAATCACTAATATTGGCAAACCTACAAACAAGGCGCAACTCTAGGAGGATATAACTGTAGAATATGAAAAGTTATTTTTTTTCAATCAATCAAGTTTATTGAACAGACTCGGGGTCCATAAAAGCACATACAACATTTAAAAACACACAAAGACATTAAAGAAAAAATTCAATGAACAAGGCACTGGTACCAATATGTCCAAAATTGGGAACCATATCTGACAGTGCTAAACTTGGGGTTAGTCAGCACCTGGATAACACCATTCATTGACCCGTTTAGACGGCATATAAATTTATACATCAAGTTTCAGTTCAGCAGAGCTTCAAAGTTGTGAATTCTGGCTGTGCACAGTTCAGTGGCAATATTCCACCTGGGCTTGTTCAAGAGAAACCTAAAACAGTCATTGTACGCAACCCGTAGTTTGTGATGGCTCTCCTTCCTAAACTTCACCCACAAAGGGGCAGTATACAACGATGTACAAAAACATCTAAAAAGAGTGAACTTGACATAGTCAGAACACCAGTGAAATCCCCTAGCCAGCATATTAGCCTGTGCATATAACAAGTGGTGCTGTCCATACATGTCATCATCTAGCAGTCGATCAGTTATGAAATGTCCCAGATAGTTAGTTTTACTGCAATCAGATAAAATTTGTTCTAGCAGCTAGAAAGATTGAAATCTGAGGTCCATGCCCCCCTTAGCCCTACAGATCAGAACCCCACTCTTTTTTGCGTTGTATTTCACATTAAATTTAATGCTATAATCAGAGCATATATTCAGCAGTTGTTGAAACCCTGCACTACTAGGAGAAAAAATAGCCAGGTCGTCAGCATACATAAGATGGTTGACCACAGTGATTGGTAGCAATCATACATCCAGTGCCGCACCCCACCCCCCACCCCCGCCCTCCATTTTATTCTCATGCTCTGATTGGCATACCAGAATACCATCATCCTAATTATGGTAACAGGCACTCCCCTTTGACTCAATTTAACAAATAATTTATGGTGATTTACCCTACCAAAAGCCTTAGAAGCATCAATAAAACCTACTGAAACAGAAGAATTATCTTCTATATGTTTCAACCATCTCTTTTAGAGCATAAATACATAAATCTGTGCTGTGCTTGGGCTTAAAGCCGAATTGGTTGTCTGTAGTAAGAAGAAAAGAATCTAATCTATCTAACAACATTTTCTCCAGTACTTTGGATAACACACTGGCTAAAGCAATAGGTCAATAGTTATCTAAACTCCCCACTTTGCCAGCTTTGTCCTTAATTGCAGGAACAAGAGTGACAGAGAGCATGGAGGCTGGCACTGTGCCATGGGACACATGTTTAAGGTGCTCAGCAGAGATGTCATCTGAGCCACATGACTTGTTATCAGCTAACTGGGAGATAGCTAGGTAGACCTCATTGGCTGATATTCCATCAGAGTCATTAGAGTCAATATTACCCACTTTAAAGGGGTCACTTTTAATACAGTTAAATAAATCAGAATAATGTTGCCTCCACAACTCAGCAATGTTACCCGCTCCAGAGACTCCATCTATGGTATTAGGTAGAGATGTGTTACTCATATTAAAGCTTTTGCCTCCTTCCAGAAGCCTGTTACATCATTACCCGGGAGCTTTTCAGCCATCAGTCTGCTCTCATTACTTGTTCATGTTTGCTGACATAACACACTACATTTTTATATTTAGAATTAGTTAAGTTTTTATGGTCAAGGACAGGCCCCTCTTTAGGCCTCCCTGTGAGGACCCAGGCCTTATGGGCCTCCTTGGCTACATTGTGATGAGCTGCCACATGTTTATTCCACCCTGGTATAATCTTTTGTCTGTTATTATGGTGGGTGAGGCACGGTTTACCGGCCTCAATAAAAGCACCAACTATACAGTTATTCATAGTACATAGGTCCTCTCGTTGTGCGCTTCGATTACAGTTCACATCAGTACACAAGATGGCGTCCTTGGGTGAGAACACATCACTCAGCAGTATATCTACCGTCCCATAATATAATAAAACATTCTCACTATTGAGCTGACGACATCCAATTCTACATCTCCACAAAATCCATCACCCCGGCCACCCGCTCTACCCTCACCAACTGTTTGACTGAACTCCAATCATGGCTGCAAACCAACTTCCTCAAACTGAACTGTGACAAATCTGAAATAATACTCATCGGCCCAAAATCCCTCTCTACATCAACACAAAACTTCACGCTCAACATTGACAACACCACCCTCTTTCCTTCCCCATTCATCCGCAACCTTGGTATCATCTTCGACAATAACTTCTCATTTGAACATCACATCAGCCGCCTTGCCCAAACTGCCTTCTTTCACCTCAGAAATATTGCCCGTCTCCATCCATTACTCTCCTTCTCTGCCGCTGAAACTCTTATCCATGCTTTCATCACCTCAAGACTGGACTACTGCAACAGCATCCTCTACGGCTCATCATCCAAAGTCCTCAACAAACTTCAGTACATCCAGAACTCTGCTGCCTGCCTCCTCACCCACACCCACTCCCGTGAACATATAACCCCTGTCCTGCAAAACATACACTGGCTCCCTGTCCCGTACAGAATCAATTTCAAGATCCTCCTCCTTACCCACAAAGCCCTCCACAGCCAGGCCCCCTCCTACCTCACGGACATGCTCCACCACCACACTCCCTCCCGCAACCTTCGATCATCAGACAAAAACCTCCTCTCACCTCCACACAGGACCAAGCACCAAACCTGGGGCGACAGAGCCTTCTCCATAGCTGCCCCCTCCCTCTGGAACACCCTCTCTATACACATCCGTGACTGTTCAGACCCATCCACCTTCAAATCACTCCTCAAAACCCACCTTTTCAAATCCGCTTTTAAGCTTTAAACATTAGCTTTTCGTTCTGTTTCTCATGTACCCCTCTTTTTTCTCTTTTTTCCTTTGTTTTGCTCTATGCTTTTGCACCTTGTTGTTGTATTTCATCCTTGTCTTCTTTATCTCTTCACACTTATATGTATGTACCCTCTTTTCTTTGTTTTAAATGTAAAGCGTCTTTGAGAGCTGTAAAAAGCACTATATAAATAAAATGTATTATTATTATTATTATTATTATTATTTACTATCTGACAGGTCAGCATTCATATCACCCACAACAAAGATGCTCGTGGACTGGTTCTCAGAAATGAAAGAGTTAATAAAAGCAAGTCTGTTCAGGTATTCATCTTCATTGAGTCTGGACTCATATGGTGAGTACACATTCAAGACAACAAACTCACTGTTATTCATCTTTATCTGCACACCAATGCACCAGTCTGCTTCGAGTCAGATGACACTGACCACTGGGTCATACCTTTTGTGCCAGAGGATGGCTACACCCCCAGGAATTCTTCCTCTGACGATGTGCTGCAAGAGATCAATAGTAGCCTCCCCAGCGCCATGAAAGTTAACATTAAAAGAGTTAAACCCCCCAAGTCCTGTTTGGATAGAAACGTCTCCTGTTCTTAAAAGGTTTAATTTCAGAATTCCTGCATAAAACCTTCCCCATCTAGCTTCTTCCAAATTTACCAAACAGTTTCTTTTGACAGATCAAACATTTTTCCCATGTCTCTTATCAGATATTTTCATCTTCAATATAACTGATGCAACTGATTACTATAATTGACTCTTTCCCTTTACATATATTTTGAAAGAAGCATAGGACTTTGAACTTTATACATTAAAAAACCCAAACTGGTGCAGAATGCAGGAAAGTCCTCTTGGGGAAGACCAGGTCTAGGATCAGGCTGCCAGCACAGAAAGGCTCAAATACATCAAAGGTATCGAGTACCAATACCCAGTGTAACAGTCACTGGATCTAAACATGTTAAATGAAATCAAATTTTTTCAAATGTTTTATGTGGACAAAAACACATTTGTTAGGCCTATAGGATACACAAGTGTGCATCAGTGAGATATATCTAACAGTAATAAAACTGTTTACATGAATGCTTCTCAATAAATATTCCATTGTTACTCTTTTTTCAAAAATTGAATGTTGTTATTATTTGGGATCAGAAAAAACTATTCATAATAACAATAATAATAATACCACTATTAGTATTATTATTATCATTATTATTATCATTATTTCAGAGCAGAAGTTATGCACATAGTATGTCCTCTATCATCCCAAGTCACAGTTTGGTTTTTTTGTTGGAATGAGGGCTCAGTGAGTGCCTGGGTGAGCGATTAATACTAATGTATTTGTATTAATATTTTTTTTGCCTTCTCCAGATTTCTGCCTAACTTGGCTTTAAGAGCAATGAAACTGAACATAGCATTGTGGGTGTACGAAATAAGCAACAATACAGTGTTGTGTGAAAACTTACCCTACTGGCAGGCTCCAGGAATCTCTTCATTGTCCAGCTGAGAGCAGGGGAACCTTCTCCCTGCTTGTCCTTTGCTGTTGGGTAGGGACTCTTACAGGACACACCTACAGATTACAAGCAAGACAGATCAGATACCCCGAGCCATGCTGCTGAACTTTCTTTCAACAGTTAGCTGAAATATGGTGCTCATATTGTAACTTGGACACCTGTAAAATGACTGCAGTGCAGGAGTAAACAAAAGAAGAGAAAATAAAAAATGTAACTACAGGTAAAAAAAAAAAAGAGTCACACCTTGGGAGTAAGACGAGTGCCTGTTCTTGCTCATTTTGTCCCTGTGCGTGGATCGAGCTATGATGTGATCCATCTCCTGTTCTGATACCTGAGAAAAGACAATGAGATGCAAGAGCTTTATCAAAGCTGGAACAATACAACGCTGACAACTACAAAAAAAAAAACAAAAAACAACACAACACAACAGTAATTAAGGCATCTTCATCCATATCCATCTGCCAGTTTAATATGCAACTCAGTTTTATATAATATGTGTAGTAGGGGGTCACTATTCCATCGCTGTTTGAGCCAAGGGGTCCTTGGCCTGAAAATGTTGAAGAATCTATAAAAAAGAGACAGACATCCTCTTACCTTAGGGTTAGGGTGTCTGCTTATAATGAGACTGACAGGTCCAGGGCCACATTCACTGAGGATGGCATAGGCCTCACTGAGAGCAGCGTGACGGAGACTAACTGAGTCCACCTCCAGAATCTGATCTCCACGACTGCACAGAGGAGCACAGGCATTAGCACAACACTATCAAAGACCTCTCTTTGACCCAACTTAAATGCACACATGTACATTCATATGTAAACATAGAGTGCACCGGGAATGAGTCCTAAAACCCATAACTGAGCAACATGGTTCCATTGTCTTTGAGTCAGCAGGTTTTTTGAATGGGTTTTTGGTTAGATGCCTGAAAGAAGGTCTGTGGTTATCACAGGCTGAAGAGACTTTCATGGTTTGTTTTACAAGATAAAATATGTCAGTAAATATCCCACTTGTGAACTTTGAAGCTTCTATGTATCTTTTAAAAGGCAGTTGCTCAGAAGTGGCTAAATGAGACTACAGAACGTCATCATGCTGAGCTGCACCCAAAACAGCTTCACAGTCTTGTTATGGTGGTGACGTACGATCATGCGACAGTATGTTTATAGCCTAATGTTAGCTATTTAATTCTGGCGACTGGATTTAGGCTTCCATAATTGTGAAAATGATGCTCATTTGTGAAGATTATCTTGATGAACAAAACGTGTAAGTATCCGGACGATGCCATGCTAACTTCTGCAACGGCCTTCAGAAAAACATCATCCCTTGAGCATTCTATCACATGACCAATAAAATACTTTTCAATCAATGAGTTCATATAAAAATAATCTGCTTATCTAGTATCTTGGCATCAGTGTGACTTCATATTAACTTCGGTTGCCGGTTCGATCCCGGGTGTGGGAGCCCTTCTGTGCGGAGTTTGCATGTTCTCCCCGTGTCAGCGTGGGTTCTCTCCGGGCACTCCAGCTTCCTCCCACAGTCCAAAGACATGCAGATTGGGGACTAGGTTAATTGATAACTCTAAATTGTCCGTAGGTGTGAATGTGAGTGTGAATGGTTGTGTGTCTCTGTGTGTCAGCCCTGTGATAGTCTGGCAACCTGTCCAGGGTGTACCCTGCCTCTCGCCCGATGTAGCTGGGATAGGCTCCAGCCCCCCCGCGACCCTCAAGAGGATGAATGAATGAATGAATGCATCCACCAGTTTCAATTCAAAGATGACCCTGATGTTTGTACCTGAGCCTGCCGTCCATCTTTGCAACAGATCCCAGTGCCAGGCTGTGGATGTAGATACTAGGAGCAGAGTTCTCCAGGGTCAGACAGCAAACCCCAATCCCAAGACCAACACCAGGCTCTAAAAAACAAATTAGCCATCATTGCAAAAATCGCACAAGACCTCTGTCTAAAGTTTGACAGCTAACGAACATATGTAATTCATATTGGGATATTATTACAGCCACAACAAGCAGTCATGAATTCACTATACAAAAGCATGAGGACATACTGTCCTCATCAAAATCTACAGCTTACAATGATATTTAAATCGCAGGGTTCTTGCACATTTTTACCAATGAATTTTCTAAACTTTTCCATAATATTGGGCCTACATGGTGATACAGCCATACATTATTAAACACACACTTCCCAGGTATTTATGGATAAGCAAACTGCTAGTGCTACTTATCTATACTCAATCATTAGACATTCAAAGAGTTGCATATGCCCAATAGACCAGAGCGACACATACAGTCACTTAGCAAAACAAGGCCCGCCCCTTTTAGGGTGAACTGAAAATCATATAGATGTCAATGCAATTTGACATCTGTTTGGGTTATAATTTTGACATGTTTGTATGCATTTATGTCTAATAATTGATTCGTGATCTTGCCTGAACCTAAGCATATACATGCCTTAATAAATGAAGGTTGATCAGTGTCATGTCTCTTCAGTCTTCCCAGGTCCAAGTGGATCAATGACCCAACATGGTGGCCTGACATTATAGATGTCCAGATCACGATACTTAGAGATTCAATCAAATATGAATATGTGATTGAATCACTATTTATCCTTAGGCTACATTATGTCTGTAAATAACCAACCTGTTATTAGCAAACTGTCTGATCTAGGCTGAGATTTTGTTGAGATGCTTTTATACTGTATGGCTGTACTGCAGCAGCCTCCCACTATAGCAAACGTTAGCCATCCATCAGTAGTAACTGTCATCAGCATCATTTAGCAATTTACCACACTGACAGTGAATATTCACATATCTTATGTGCCTCAGATGTCAATGTGTAAGCCCTGGTAAACCTGCTACACAACAACTTTTTGGCATTTTCCTGTTTCTCTCCTAATGTGACAGCATGTTTCTTTCCCAAAAGGGGGTGTGGCCTTGGTGATGAAATGATCCCAGTCTGGTCTATGTGTATTATTTGATACTAATGACAGTCATGCAGCACAGCACTAGATCTGAAATTAGTTGTATAAGGGATGTATTTGACATAATGTCAGACATGTTTGGGGATTTTTATGAACAGATATCAAACCTAAACCAAAACAATGCATATTTAATTTTTGTTCCAAAATATTCTGTTAATTCCAAACCATAGTAAAATAGTTTTTCTTATTTCAAAACTTTTTGAGACATTTTATGACTGTAATAGTGCTCTTCCAACTTCTGTTTCAACATGAAAAATGCCAGCTCCATTTTCTAGTCTCCTAGTTCCTAGTAAGAATTTGACTGAACCCCATCCAACATGTTTGGGATCAACTGGAACTCCGTCTGTGAGCCAGACCTGATCACCCAAGATCAGTGCTTTTTCTATAGCTCCACTGTCTTTATGTCTGTGATTGATTTTAGCTGTTTGTAATGCATCTTGTGATACTGCTTGTTGGTTTGACATGTGTATAAATACAACACAAATTCACTGTTTGTCTGTGTCAGACACCAGCAGGACCTCTCCAAACAATAAGTGAAGTGAAAGCCAAGGGCTGGTATCTGAATGTATCTTGGGGTTCTCCATCAAGACAGCCAACCTTTATTAAGCGTGACTTCCATGATGATGCAGTCTTTTGGACCAGGACCGGGGCCCTTGTGGCCATCAGCCTCTTCAAACCCTGAGGGGACAGGTGTTCCTCCACTGGTGTTGGAGTTGGGTGAGCTGGAGCGGCTCAGGAGGGTGGGGGTTGGACAGGGTGTCAAGCTGGGACTGCGTAAACGAGTTCGAATCGTCAGTGTCACAACACCTTTCTTCAGTTGCTGTTGGAAGAATAAAAATCAGGTACAACATTAAGGAAGTAAATATGAAAATGGTCTTAGTTTAAACCTTTAAAAAATGCAAAGAGTAAAATAAAAAAAAAGCTTATTTCAACAAGTCCTTGGTCTTTTCACCCAAAGACATGATCAAATCAGTTCACTTGCCCACACTGTGAGCAAAAAAAGAAACTTAATAAATTAAATTAGTCAAAAACATTCTTTTGTCTGAAGGAAATACATACAGTATTTCATTTCGATAAATAATGAAGAAATGTAAAAGTTTGACTTTCTTCAGCTTTTCATGTCTGATTCAAAGCTACACCTGGGAACTTAATGAAAATAACTTTTTGACAAATTTGCTTAAACTGTCACTATATCTTGACAGTAGTGCATGAGACAGATAACCTGTGAATAAAAAGTCATGTTCCTCCTCTAATGACATTTGCAAGAATCTACCACGGCTCATGCAAAACAACCAATCAGAGCTGAGTAGTCTCTAACGCAGATGTCAGTCAGTGCTTGTGAACTGCTGTCCAACTTTTTTTTTTTTTTTTTAGATATTTTTTGGGCATTTTTAGCCTTTATTTGATAGGACAGACAAGCATGAAAGGGGGAGAGAGAGAGGGAGTGACATGCAGCAAAGGGCCACAGGCTGGATTCGAACCCAAGCCGCTGTGGCAACAGCCTTGTACATGGGGCGCCTGCTCTACCACTAAACTACTGACGCCCCTGCTGTCCAACTTTTAAACTAGACAGTGCTTATCAAATTGTGTGACAGTTTAGTGGTAAAATAAGAAAGTTGGTGTTTGCAGTGCTTGGGTTTCACTTGACTGTTTTTTCAATATGGCAGTCAGGTCACAAACAGACAGACAGATCTGTCCCTTGTAATACTGTGTGGACACAGTGGCAGTTTCTGCAAATCTGACAAAAAGAAGTTTAAAGTTACCGACTACAGCTTTAACAGCACTGTTCAACAGAACTTATCTTCAATCATACAGTCTACCTTGAAGGTCTGGATGGCCTGTTGGTGTGTGAGTCCCTGCAGAGAATCTCCATTCACCTCCAGAATCTCATCTCCTTCACAGGGAAGCACAAATGTAAATGTTGAGCACAGTTTCTCTTATGATACATTTTACTTTCCAACATAATCTCTTAACTCCATTCAGTAATACAGAATTAAAGAAGTGATTACCCTCTTTCAGTCGTCCATCAGCTGCTGCAGCTCCATGAGGGAAGATGGTCTTGACAAAAATCCCCATCTGACCACGTGCTGAGTCTTGCCCACCAACAATACTGAATCCTAGGCCCTGTAGAAATTAGATCTCAATTAACACTAGAACCACCGGGGGTCGCTGTACACCTAAAACTGTGAACAGGTTAAATTGACCTGCTACTGGAATGCATTTATTTTTGAGGTACAAGATGTTGTAGAATAAAATAATGAACCTCATCACCCATTTATTTATCACTCTATCACACATGGGTGTATAACTAGATGCCACAGCTGTAGTGACAATATTACTAGAAATATATAATAATAAACTTGCACTGGAAATGTCTAATGCCTGATGTACATCCATAAATCTTTTTCTCTTGTCCACAGCGAAGGTTAGCCTATGACCTATGATGCTGCTCCATCACACATAGTTGACAAAATGCTTTGCCACAGCAGCATAAAATGTTTATCTAAATGTGCAAAATGAATGGTGGGGAAATGAATCCATGTTTCTTATAGGTATAAGTGGACTTTTTTTTTTTTTTTTTTTTAAATCTGGCTTTATCTTGAGAATTCGTAACAATAAAGTGTGCTTCATGACACACTTTAAGAAAAAGTCACAGACTGGGCAACAAAGCAACACACAGTTAAAATACAGCTGCAGGTAAATTTTATCAGTTGGTAGGTCTAGCGTTAATGTCTGAAAGGACTAACAAAGTCACAGCAGTCAGTGTTTATTGATTTTGTTGTTGTTTTTTTTCCAGACAACTACTTTTGGGATTCTGTTTTCTGGTAGGGACACAAGAGAGAAGGGGAGAATAAAGATCAGAGGTTCTGCCCTACAAACTGGGAACTGCCCATTGATTAGACAGCCCATTGGTTCGACATCCCATTGTTCCGACCATATTAAACCCATTGTTCCGAAGTCTGTTCCGAAATCATCATGATGCCCTGTGGTTAAGGTCTGGTTAGGTTTAAGGACAAAAACCACTTGGTTAGGGTCAGGAAAAGATCATGGTGTGGGTTAAAATGAAAAAGAAAGTGACAAACACATAAGCTGTGAGCCTGCTCCGCCTCAAGCCGGTCGTGGCGTACCATACGCCCGCTGCGAGCCGTTCAGCACCGCGGACAGTCGGACTAATGGGATGTCGAACCAATGGGCTGTCGAACCAATGACATGGACCCCTACAAACTTACATTTCATGCTACCTAATACAGGGTTTTCCTGTATAGAGAATTAAGAGGCGGCAGTCTCTGTCAAATTTTGTCCTGCCCCCAGCTATCTACAAAACTCTGACGTAGGTCATGACAGAAAATACTCTTTTAAGTGTTGCACTTAATGGATTTATCTCATTTGTAACTGCAATTGTGTTAGTAAACAGATGTAGTGGTCAGTGGCGTAACAGAATTATGACGGGCCCCAGTGCGCACTATTATGATGGGCCCTAGTGCATGCTATCTTGCATGTATTGTCATTATACAAATAGAGACTTGACATTGGACAACATTAACATACATATTACGCAGAAATCATCACTACTTACCTAAAAAAAAAATATCAAAGAAAGTAAGAACTGTGTAGTTTAATAGTTTTTAGACTTGATTTATAGATTTTATAGCTTATGTAGAAAAACCATACAGTTTAGTTTTTTTAGCTAGTTAGTTAGTTGGCAGCAGTTTATTTTTTAACATATAAGTAGCAAATAAACCAAAACAAGTTCCTGGGAGTGGGAGGAAGTACAAACTTATTTAGTCCCCCCCTTCTCCATATATCAATAATAGTCAATTATGTAGCTCTCTATTAATTTAAAGTTGTACAATAGTTGATTTTCCTAGGGTGTAAATAATTATGAAAATACTTTAAAAGTTCAAATTTATATTATAATAATAATATTAAAATAATATTATCTTTATATCCTTATCCAGTCATAAGAGATATTTTTAGCTTTGTCAAACTATGTATATCCAATCCAATCCACTTTATTTATATAGCACATTTTACAAACGGAGGTTTCCAAAGTGCTGCACAGAAACAGAAATAAAATACTAAGTGTATATATAAAGATAAAAAAAAAAGAAAGAACAACAAGAAGAAAACAAATTGGAGGGAAAAAAATCAAACAATTACACAATTCCTAAGCAGCCAACCCCACAGAACAAATACTAACAGAAATTAGAGAAGCCAAATTCCAACTCAACAATATAATCAATAAAAAGACACAATTCATGTTACAGAAACTACAATATAGTCATTTTGAATGTAATGATAAATCCGGCAAATACTTAGCAAATCAGCTTAAAATCAATTATCTCAACTGTCAAAGATTCAACAGGGAACATTACTAGCGACCCGCAAATTATAAGCAACATCTTCAGATAATTCTACTCTGAGTGATACAGTGACAACAAGAAAAAAACTTAACAGAAATAGACAACTTTTTAGATGGCATCACACTACCCTCACTAATTAATGACCAAGCAGACACCCTAGACTCCCCATTAACATCCACAGAATATGAAAAAGCACTAAAAAAACATGTCAAACAATAAAGCCCCTGGACTAGATGGATTTCCCACTGAATTTTATAAACACTTCTGGCAAACACTATCACCACTATTCACTAGAATGGCAGACGAGACTAAAAAAAAAACCAAATCCATCCCTTATCATATGAACACAGCACTAATCTCAGTTTTACTCAAACCAAATAAGGATCCAACTGACAGCACAAGTTATATTTCTTTAATAAACACCGATATCAAAATCATTAGTAAAGCACTAGCAACCCAAATTGAATCAGTAATTTCAACACTAATTCACCCAGACCAAAGATGCAGATGACATACTTTTATTCATACAAAACCCAGACAGATCAGTCAAAGAACTTATCAAAACCATCAATACATACTCCAATATTTCTGATTACACAATAAACTGGAATAAATCCACCATCTTACCAATAAATGGAGATAGCTTTCATACTATGCCACAAATCCCCCATTTACCACCCACTGGTTACCACTGGTAACATCACCTATCTAGGCACAAAATTCTCCTCCGCTGTCAGAGTTATTCCACCTGAACTTCACACCATTAAAAACAAAAGAAGATGATTTAAACTGATGGATGACACTACCACTTTCCATTATAGGACGCATAGCAACAATAAAGATGATGATATTGCCAAGAATCCCAATCCAACCTACAGTAAAATGGTTTAACACACTGGACACATTAATAACAAAATTTTAATTGGAATTTGAATTTAATGGGATTATCTGAATCAGACAAATGCACTCATTGTACACTTACTACAACTGACAACTACCTCCACGCACTCTGGTCATGTCCACCAATACAACATTTCTGGCAACAAGTAATCACCACACTGTCCCAATTGCTTAGCATTACCATTCCATTACCCCCCTCTCTATGTATACTTGGTGATCTAAATACAATTGATGTATGTCCAAACCAAATCATAACACCACTTCTTGTGGCCCTAACTATCACCAAGGAAACAATACTACTTAACTGGAAAAACAGGAAAAAGTCAATATCTCACAATGGTCAGATCTCCTAACACAACACATATCACTGGAAAAACTATCAGCTTTGCCAAAAAAACCCAACTTGAACAATTTGATAAAATAGCAGCACTGTCCTTTTTGCCGGTGAGCTGATGCCACAATACAATACAATATAATACGGATAAAAAAGTAAACACAATTGTGTAGCTAAGGGAAGGGAAGGGAGGGGAAGGAAAATAATTTTTGTTGTTTTGTCTCTCACAGTCTGTGGTTTCTCCCCAAATTTATCTGTTTTTGTTTGTTTTGTCTTTAAATATCATGTTCCATATATAGTAAACTGTTATCAGTGAATTGAATTGTTTGCAGTTGTGCTACTATTGCCTCCAGATGTGGAGTAGTGAATTCTTTCAGTGTTTCATGGTTGTGTGTAGGAGGTTTGTTACCTTCCAGTCCAGCTTATGTTGATCATGGGTATTTGTCCAGCTCATTGATATTTCTTACTATCAACACTTTGACCTCCTCTGGTATCCCGTTAAGCTTGATGAATATTTTGCAGTTTGTGGTCCAGGTGTGTTGAATTTTTTTCTGTTTCTTCAGGTAGCATGCTTTTTAGCGATGTCTGCATTGTGCTTTGTCAGGTGCTCACTGATGAATACAATGGTACCTTTGAGTATCCTCCTGTTTTAGCAATGCAATCTTGTGTTTTCTTTTAACAAACCTTATGATAACAGCTGGTTTGTCACTGGCGTTTCTCCTGGGCAGAGGGTGGCTTCGATGTTATCACAGTCCATCTCTATCCCCCTGGACTGTAAGAAAATAGTGACCTGCTGCTCCATAGAGCTAACAGCCAGTTCCCCGGGCTCTTCCCTGGTGTCAACTGTCACCATCTGAGCATACGATTGGGGTTTAATGTGGAGCCCAGTGATGATACCATCATTCATTCTTGTGTACTGGTCCAGGTCAGCGACCCTACTTTCCAGGTAGGCGAGCCTCTTGTCCTTCTCTGCACTGTGGATGCAGAGAGCTTTGACCTCCTTGACCAGCCCCAGGACACCTTTCTGCTGCAGCCTGAAAGCAAAGATTCCTTCTGAAAGAAAGTACAGCAACTTTCTAATGTTGTCGACCTCCTCAGCCTACGGTACCTTCTTCGGACCCATGTTTGTCAGGTTGTGCTGGTTGTTGTTAGGGACATCAGCTGTTAGCACAGTCAGCTATTAGCTTAGCGGCTAGTTAACTGGTCAGCAACTAGCTCCATCCCCGCTCTTTCAGTTTGTATCCAAAATCAGCGTGTTTTTTTTTTTTTTTTTACCAGGCGGAGGTCACACCGAGGGTTAAGCACTCAATCCACTGTCTGTAATCCAAAATCGAAAAAACTGGGAAAGCTACTGACTATTTAAAAAAATAAAAAAGTAAACCATGACGTTGATATTTTTGCCTTTTTGAGGACATAGCAAATGGCATTTTTTTAAACTTAGAGCATTCTTTTTTATCATTACTCTTTGAACACGGGTATATATTCAAGGTGGCAGTCCGAATCACTTGCAAGGGCCTGCCTTCTCTATGGGCCCCTCCACCCCATGGGCCACAGTGCAACTGCATTGCCTGCACTGTCTATATTTACGCTCCTGTTGGTGGTGCTATCATAATGAGCAGAGTGCAAAGGGAAAAGCGCTGCCAAATTTTTAAAACAGGTGACTGTGATTTGGTTAGCAACTATCGCCCTATCTCTATTCTGCCTGTGTTGTCAAAGGTGCTTCAAAAGGTTGTGGCAGCACAGGTTAATGAACACCTAGAAACCAACCAACTCCTTCATCCTCAACAATCTGGTTTTTAGACCAAAACATTTAACTGAAACTGCAAATTTTTTTTTTCATTGAAAGTATAAAGCAATCTCTTGACAGTGGTGATGTTGTGGGGGCAGTGTTTCTAAACCTTAAAAAGGCTTCTGACACTGTCAACCATAACCTAATTCCCGTCTAGGTTAAAATCTTTCGAATTTTCTAAAGAAGCAGTTGAATTGGTTTGAGTCCTATCTTCAGAATAGAGAGCAGTGTGTAAAAATTGACCAAGAAAAACCCTCTTTTTTAAACAATAGAATGGGGATTCCACAAGGATCAATTCTTAGTCCACTGCTTTTTATTAATGATTTACCCAAAACCTGTCCGGAGGCCGGCTTCCAGCTTTATGCAGATGAAGCAGTCATTTATGCTCCTGCTAAGTCACCTAGCAAGGCCGCAAAGACAGTGGCTGGAACACAATAATCTCATTTTGAATTTAAATAAAACTGTGTCAATGTGTTTCTCTATAAGGAAACCAAGCTCACATGAAAGTTTAAATGTTAAGATAAAGAATGAAGAAATACAAGAGGTCAATGAATTTAAATTCTTGAGAATAGTTTTAGATCCACAGCTTAAGTTTGATAAACACATAAAGAAAATCACAAAAACTGAAGAGCAACCTTAACTGTTTCAGATGAATTAGGCATTATATACCAACTCAAGCAGCTCAGATCTTCATGCACTCCATGATTTTTTCTCATGTTGCATATTTGACAGTATGGGCTCAAGCCTCACCTTCTACAGTAAGCAATATTTCCACATTATACAACAAGGTTCTGAAAATAATGGATTAAAAAAACATCTGGTGGCATCATTGCCATATACTAAAAAAATGCAATCTTATGAGTTTTGTGCATTTGTGTTTTCTTAAGTTAGTATTCAAATGTATAAATAACCTTGTTCCTGAACCTCTTCACAGATATATTCAAAGACAAGACAGTAACAGAGTAACAAGAAGCACAGTGGAGGGAAACTGCAAAATTCAATACTGTAAAACCACTTTTGGGCAGTCAGCTTTCTCAATTAAAGGCTGTAAACACTGGAACTCATTACCAACTGAAATAAAATCAATGACTAATCTGAAAACCTTCACAACAAAAGTTAAGTGTTGGCTTAAAGCAAACCAGAGCTGTACTAATTTTTAGAGTGTTCTAGTTTAAGCAGTTAAAGCAGCTCTAACCTTTCTTGCATTTCACACAGCAAAAATGTGAACATCCACAACTCCCGCTTCCCTCCAAAGTCCCATCCTACTCCTCCTGAAACTCCACCTCCCTCCAAAGGCCTACTCCCTGCTCCTCCATTACGTCCTCATTATGTCTATGATAGACGTAGGCGTTGGCATGGTAACGTTAGATACATGGAAGAGGAGGGTGAGTGTAATGTTACAAATGCATCCCTGGAGTTTTAAAACTCAACTGGAGTCAGTGATGACTGATGAGTTTTAGAATAAGGTTACAGTGCTAACATTAGATAGGAGCATTAACGTTACTAGTAAGTGGAAATGCACAAGGAAGATAACGTTAATGTTTCAGAGGCTACGCTACAGTAGGCTAACGTTAGCCATTAGCAACTGGATGCTGTGTTGTCATATATAACATCATGAACTGAACTGAACTTCCTTATTTGTCATTTTTATGCGCAGCACAAAAAAACAAACTGACATTTCGCATAACCCAAGCAAAAAGAAACAAAACATTTAAAAACAATTTGTGCATCATATAAGAAAGAACATGTAGTGCAATATTAAGATGAAAAGGGTTGACATTTCACAGTCAAAAACTCAATATCCTGAGAGCAGAACTGGGAGATCCTCTCCATATCACAGCACCATGAATTGTTTGTGTATACACCACGGAGCTTACCAGATGATGCAGACTCCCTGTCTGCACTATGTAGTGTTAGCCTCCTTAGCTCAACACCGGCGTCTTAAATGTTACCATTCATCCATGTCTCAGTGAACACAAGGACGCAACAGTCCCTCACTCCTCAGTGAGTGAATCTCTGTCGTCGGATGTAATCCATTTTGTGTCTAGCGAGCCGACGTTCGCTAGAAGGCCGCTGGGATCAGCTGGTTTGATGGGGTTAGCTGTTAGCATAGAGCTAATCCCTCCACGCTTACCCCACTTCCGCATCCTGTCACAGCACTGCTGGCTCCAGGCGAAACCATGGTCATCTCAGGTTACTAGTTTATATCCACAAGCATCCCTGTTACTAGCATATTTGTTGTCTCACAGACTCTCACAGGGGTGGAGAATGTGTGGGGGAGATATTACGCGAGCGCTCACGTCAGTCAGAGGCCTCCATGTGGGGAAGACAGACAGGACAGGAGAAAACTCCGACCAATCATTGCGTTCAGTCCGAATGCAATGATTAGTCGGAGTTTTCTTAGAACCATATGAGAATGGTATAATTATGAGTTTTCATCTCTGGTGGAATTCACTTACATTTTAGTGTGCCATCAGCTTATTAATAGCATTTTAACCTAAACAAAGAAAAGTGTAAAATTTCCAGAAAGGTAAGTGTTGCTTTAATTTGTATTGGTTTGTAAGAATTGTTTTTTGTTTGTTTCTCTCTTCCTATTGTTGTATAGAGTTGTGATGATTTTGAACTTAATTTTGCAGGCTAAGTTGTATTTGTATATGATTATTTGTATAGGGTATTGTGAGTTTGTATGCTGTATTTGTTTTAAAAGCCCAACTAAGGACATGAGTTGAAAATTAGCTGTAGCTGTAACTCTATATGCAGCACATCAGGTTCATGCTTCGTGATGAAACTATGTTAACTGCATTGTCCCTATTAAATAAATAAATTCAAATTCAAAACTGCCAAAGAGGGAGAAAAGAGCCATCCAAAGTCTTTGCCACCACAACAAAACAAAACAAAAAAAAAAAACACTAAATAAAACAAGACTTCTTTTCCCTACTGATTGATAACAGATACTTATCACCAGTTAGAGTATGTAAATGCTGTAGTAAATGGTAGTCAGAGTTGGCATTTGTGAACGCTGCTCTGTGTGCCTCTTGTGGGTCCACTCCATTTCAGTGTGCCAGTGCACCACACGCAACAGCCTAATGGCGAGGCCAGGTATAGCCATGGTAGCTTAAATAGTAGATAAATTATTGCCTCCAATTAGGCCACAATGTATTAAAAGCTGTATTTTTTATTTCATTCAATTATAAATCAATTATTAGAACTCTTTAAAGACGTTGCTTGTAAAGTGTGTTTCCTTGAGCCAGTTGAGGGCATGGTACACATGTATGCATGTGCACATGATCAGAATGGTACCTCCTCTGTTTCATTTTGAGCCAGGAAAAACCCCGTAATAATACCTCCCTATCTGGAATCTTACAACACTGTGGTGTCGCTGCAGTGTATTTATATGAACTCACAGTCCTGCTACATGACCAAAACAAAATGAAACAGTGTTGCTCAGCAGCTGGGCTGGTGTGAGATATTGAGGATATTGAGGAGGCTGCTGTAAAGTCACGGAGAGGATGATGAGAGGATTTTTTAAGGAAAACTTGGATAAGAGATGGGGGATAATTATTTGTTTATTGACTTTTAAAAGTTTTTGTTTTATACACACAAAATAAAAACTGTGGTGTTATGCAATGCAGAGTGGAACACGGGTCATTGCAGTTTGCTTACTTTATGATTTTTGCATTCATTGTCGTTACATAATAGATATTAACATCCAAAAATATTCCTGGTGAGACCATGATGTCAATAACATCACCTTGTGCTAACTGGGACCCTCCATGTCTTAAAAGAAAATGCCACTGCAGGTTCATCTTTGATAAACACTGTAAAGGATGTAAAGGAGATTTTTTTTTTCACAATTTCTAGAAGCAAGACGATGCTGTCAAAAAACAGCAGAGTGGGTTGGACAGTCTAGGTGAACAGTGAGGATGACTGGTGTAGGAGTGTGAAGGAGGATTCTCTTGGTCGGCTCTGGAATGTCACATTTCCCTGCTGCGTGTTGCAGCTGTTTGCTGAAGCTTGAGCCTTTGCCTTATTCTGACAGTCAAAGATGCTGATGCTATTTTCTCTACTTCATCCCACACTGTCTATGAAGTCCACGTTATTACTTTTATGTTGTGTAATTTTCCTCCAATCTTCACCAAATTAAACACATCAACTTCCAAATGCACAGTACAGTATAGCCTCCTGAGTGATGATACCATCATTCATTCTTGTGTACTACTCCAGGTCAGCGACCCTGCTTTCTGAGATGGACTGACACAAAGTGGAAAAGTGTGCTGTTGTCTGACGAGTCCATCATAGACGTCTTGTCCTCTGGGCTAAAGAGGAAAAGACCCATCCAGACTGTTACCTAGTCAAAGTTCAAAGCCAGCAACTGTGATTGTATGGAGGTGTGTTAGTGCCCATGGCATCATGGGTAACTTGCATCTCTGTGAAGGCACCATGAATGCTGAAAGGTGCATACAGGTTTTGGAGCAACATATGCTGCCATCCAGATGGAATCTTTCTCAGAGACGTCCCTGCTTATTCCAGCAAGACAATGAGACACATTCTGCAAGTGTTCCAACAGCATGGCTTCATATTACATGAGTGCGGGGTACTAGACTGACCTGCCTGCAGTCCAGACCTGTCTCCACTGAAAATGTGTGGAGCATTGTGAAGTGTAAAATTTCACTTTCAAAACTACAACAATTAGTGTCCTCAGTTCCCGAACACTTACTGAGTGTTGATAAAAGAAAAGGTGATGTAACACAGTGGTAAACATGCTCCTGTGCATCTGTTACTGTGAGCTCACAAAACCAATACATACAGAAGTGCATTCTCAGAATTTTATTCATGCGTATGTGTCAAAGGAGTGCACTCACCTTTCCCTGGCCTTTCATCAGCACTATACTGGAGATAATGGATGGCTGTGCCAGTCGCCATGGAGACTCCACTTGGTTGGTGCTCAGGGAGCGGGCTGATTTCTTAATTATCTGATATTCCTAAAAGAGAGATTAATATAAAACAGCAAAACAGTCAAGACAAATCCTGTAAAAACATAAGTTATTTGTGCTGTGATGACATTCTTCCTATTTTTCACTGACTTCCTGTTTATTCTAATAACACATTTGTATTATTGCTTCATATTTTAGGACAACATCTGTTTTTTCTGTCTTTTTGTCACATTAAGGACTGATGCTGCAGCTTATGGTGGGAAATATGTATCTTGATGAATTCATTCAGCTCTATAGGGTCTGCGGGGATATCACCAACACAGCCAGTGAGAGTCTGTGAAGCTGAATATCATACCATTTTATTTAATTTCCTTTTCTCAATTAACCTCTCATTAACACAGCAGTTAGTGAAGCCCTCCTTGTCATTGTTGTCATGACAGTCAGGGCACAGCGAGTGACCAGGCTTTGATCTTGCTCTGTGTACGTGTGTGTAAGGGGGGGTGATAGTCATTGAAATACACGTGTGGTGTTCTAAGCAGTGCTACCTACCACCCTACCATGTGCATGTACATTCATCTACCTCTTTCAACCTTTTTTTTTTTAAATCAACACACATATGTGCTGGTGATTATGTTGCAGTATACATCCATGTCGGTCCAGACTTATTGAATATTTATTGTGATGACTTTTATAAGAATTCCATAAAAGCTACTACATGTATGTTTTGGTAAAACATAATTGTTTCAAACACATCTTTAACCTGGCAGCACAGATCTAAACAACCAACACAGCCAAGACAACCAAGATTAGTGTAACTTTTTCACTATCGGACCAAATGTCTCCCCTTCTGTTCCTGAGTTATAGTATTGAATAATGACCACGTTATGTCACAGTGAAGGTGATCTATAAAAATACACAAAATGTATATAAATTGTCATAACTTCATCATTTTATTCTGTTAGACATTTGTGTAAAGATATTTTTTGGGCATTTTTAAGCCTTTAATTGATAGGACAGACAAGTGTGAAAGGGGGAGAAAGAGAGGGAGGGACATGCAGCAAAGGGCCACAGGCTGGATTCGAACCCGGGCCGCTGCGGCAGCAACAGCCTTGTACATGGGGCGCCTGCTCTACCACCAAGCCACCGACGCCCCGGCAAAAAATTGTTTGTGAGGTCCCAGTGACCTTTGACCACCAAATTCTAATCAGTTTATCCCTGAGTCCAACCAGACGTTCCTGAGATAATGTTCAAGAGAATGAGACTGATGGATGGACAGACGGACAGACAGACCAATGAATGGACAACCCAAAAATAGAATGCCTCCAGCCATAGCTTTGGATCATAGTTTACTGAGTTTAGCAATTTAAGCCCTGTTTAATATTCCTCTTGTATCAATACAGCAACTTGGTGCATATAGGGTTCAGTCACTAATGTCAACATAATATGTTATACAGTATATATGATATATTCTGTATTACTAAAATATTCCTACTAATAGTATTTAGTAGTAGTAGTAGTAGTAGTCATATTTCTTGGCTTTAGCCATCATAAATAAGCTCAGTGGTGCACCGTAGCCTCACAGCTGGAAGAAAAGTGAATGATAGGTGTGATGATTGCTTCATGGTGGTTATTTTCTTTCTTTCTTTTCTTTTTTTTTTAAACAGCAGTTTATATAACAAAATATAAATCATGATGAACACAGAGGAACTCCTGCTCAGACTTTTTCAAAATTTAAGAACTTTGGACATCTTGGGAGAAATAAAGTGTAAATACAAGTGCCATGAAATATATGTTAGTGGAAGACACAATTGCAGTCAATGGGGTTTGCTAGAATGAACATTATATGGTCTTTTGTCCGATACCCCCAAATATCAGGCCATAAGGGTCTTATGTATTATAACCACTTGGCCTAGAATTTAATGAACACATTTTTCTGAAGATGAAGATATTTATGATATTTATGTTATGGAAAAGATTACTTCATATCTTTTCCATAACATGAATATAATTTACAATATTTAGCTACTCATACACTGTGGGGGGTTCAGGAAGCAACCAGTGCCTTGTGAAAACTTCCTTGCAAGCAGATATCAAAATATCAAACGTATATTTGTCACAGCGCTTTGCTTTAAAATCAGTGATGGTGGTTCTGAACCAGCTGTATGAAGAATGAGGTGATGCATTCACTGACCTGTCTCACTCCAGCAGTGTCTAGTTGTTGGGGTAACGAGTGTTTACGTCGACCAGGTGGAGGCTTCTCCAACACATCACAGCCACTCACACCATTCTCCACTAACAGCTCATCATCCTCACCCACTGACTGCAGGCGACTGCTTCCCCCTGAGCCAGGAACAATAATCAGGTCATTCCCCTGAACTAAGGTAGCAATTCTAAAAACCTGAAATGACATACTGAATGCAGAAACTGATACATTTAATGCATGTTAAATATGTACTGACAGCAATCTAGATAAGCGAATATTGTGGTCAGGAAAATACCAAACTCTAGCAGCACTGGTTGGAGCGCCACTATGGAAATAGAGCCCTATAGCACTCTATTGTTGATTCTATCTATCAACATGAAGAGGAGTACGAATCTAATTATTTCTTAAGTGTTAAGATGATGCGTATGCTGGTGTCGGGAATAGATGCACTGTTTCTATTCTGAAAGCCATTTTGATCTTAATGACAAACGTGTTTCTGTGAGGAACCTACCCTGGGATCGACTGCACAGCTTCATGGGTGTGGGGCTGCAGCAGGATCCTTTGGGTGCCTCTCCCTGAGTTTGTCCCTCTAGTTTTGCCGAGTTAGTCAACTGTAAGAACAAAACCACACAAATTTCAGTTAATCTCTTCTTAAACAAATGTGTGACGTCTGGTACTTTCTATGATTCATTAAACCAAGCAATATTTATTTTATTTGTCAATTCATAAACCATTTTCATTTAACATGACCTTTAGTTTGATAACATTCGACTTCTGTTGTGTACACTGCATATACTGTATTGACCAGGTTTAGGCAACCTTTGGTTCTGCGCTTTCATTTATCATAGGTGCAGGCCTAAAGTGATTCTTACATTCTCCAATTACAAAAATATGTAGCTGTGCACAAAAACAAAACAAAACAAAAAAAAAAAAAAAAAAAAAAAATTGTCAATTTCACAACTAAAATATGTGTTGTATGTCTATAACCAGGTGCCTTTTCGCAAAATTTTGCCTAACCTCTGTAGCGGTAGCTAGTAGGAATGGGAATCACCAGAAGTTCATAATACAATATTACCAAGATACTTAAGTCACAATTAAATATTATAGAGCTTGTAAGTCACGCCCCTTCCGGTAGACACCCGTGGGACCTCTAGGCTTGGAAAATATGACTGGGAGTAATGGAGAGAAAATTATTATTTTCTGGTCCCAGTCATTAAATGCCTTAGATTACACAAATGTTTTGTGAGGGTCTAAATAATATTTTTTCATGTTAAGAGTTTGACAGTTCATTGTATGATTCCTCAGTTAAAGGCTGTGGAAACAACGTAATGAGAAAGACTACATGTCGCCAATATGACGTCACGTCATCACACTTTCCCTCCACTTCTCAATTCACAGTGCTGCTGCTGCGTCTTCTGCCACGATCTACGGAGCCATTAGATCAAGATGCTGGTGTGCTGAAACTTTCCACATGTCCAGACTTGTAGTGGTTTTCGCCACGCTTAAGGCTTTTGTCCTCTTCTTGGAAGAAGGCGGTAAAGTGTACCAGAGACATAGCCATGTTTCCAGTGCGAGTGGTGACGTATATCATAGGCGTCGGGAGCAGCGAAGAGCTGTAGTCCACAAAGCGCTCTCACACAAAACCTAACAGTATCAAACTTCTTCCCGCTAAATTGTAGCCTTCTGTGCACGAAAAATTACATTAAAAATTCACAAACAACATATGTGAAATTGAAGGCACAATTCAAACGGGACCAGAAAATAATTTTCATCTAGCCATTGAAACACATTATGAGAAATCAATTTTTAAGCAGGAAATGGAAACATGCAACTTATGAGCTCTACTGCAATTTTATGTTGCGATATGCTGCTATATTACAATTAAATACTTTTTTTCAATTGTAAATTATGTCCCCAAAAGAAAACATCTGTTTTATTTGTTTTATCTAATAAGATACAGCTTTCAGCCTGTTCATCTCACCTCAGCCATTTTTATAGCAGCTAAATGTATCTTATGGACTAAAAAAGGAATGATTATATTATAATAGCAGGCTACTAAAAGCCGATTTGTTTTTGTGATATTAATAATTTATATAATGAAAAAATCGATACCTGGCACTGTCTGACAATACAATATTGCCACACAAAAATATCACAATACTATGCTGTATCGATTTTTTCCCCCACTCCTAGTGGCTAGTCTTACATTTACCTAGCTAGGCTAGCTGTAGACTCCACATCCCCCCAAAAAAGTCTCAGAAAAGAACTAGAATTACTGCCCCACAGTTGTATGCCTCCACATACCAGTCAAATTGTGGCTACAGCTGACAATACACCAGAAACATACACCCCCCCCCCCCCCCCCCCCAGTAGTGCAGAAGATCTATACAATCAGCAGGTTCAAGATAAGTGTCATCAATTAAGTATCTGACCAGATATCTCTCCTACTCTGAGATATGACATTGAGTAATGGCCAGAGAACATTATGTAGAACATTATGATGTCACAGTGAAGTTGACCTTTGACCTTTTGGACATCAAATGTCATCACATCATCATTTTATCCTATTAGACATTTGTGAGAAATTTTGTCATAATTACTGAATGAATTCTTGAGTTATAGCCAAAAACATGTTTTTTGAGGTCACAGTGACCTTGACCTTTGACCACCAAATTCTAATTAGTTCATCAGTCCAAGTGGATGTTCTTGCCAAATTTGCAGAAATTCCTTTGTGGTCTTCTTGAGATATTGCGTTCATGAGAATGGGACAGACGGACAACCCAAAAACATAATGCCTCCAGCCATGGCTAAAGTGGCCACCTCATGGTAAACACAATCAATGCTTATTTTGGTCTGTTAGTAATTTCAATGGCTTTAGGCTAAGTAGGCTGAATTACCCTCTCTATATGGCTCAGATATGTTTTTTCACTACTGGGAGATTTTTTTTCTTGCAAAAAATGACTTTTTTGACAGTGAAGGTTGCCGTCCCCTGGCATAGACCTATGATGTACGATTGCCAAATGAACATTTTGTCGCTGCTCTGTTGTACTGAAAGGAGTCTGCTGAGGTGTGACCAGGATGCACCTTCCATCTGGAAGAAAATTGGATGTGTTTAAATTGGAGTAGGGCCCAGGACAGACCAAACACACTGGAGGGATTATATATCCCATCTGGCCCAGGAACACCTCAGCATCCTCCAGGAGGAGATAAGAACAACAGCTGGAGGGAAATACGTTTGGCCTGCTGCCACAACAACCTCTGCCCAAATATCACACTGACCTCCAGCTGGCCATTAATTCTGCTTTGTGAGACAGGTTGCTGCTATCTACTAGATAGGAGTCGACTAATTTAACACACGGACACACACACCTCTGTACTTCTAAAGCCTACTTGTGGGCACCCTCTTTGACATAATGCATTCCCTCGCCCCTTAACCCTTACCTTTAAAAACTAAATTATACTTCTGCGTTGAATTGACATCTTAGCTATGGCATAGGCTCCACGTCGACGTAGAGCCTACACTGTAAACTATGCCGTAGCCTACGCCGTAGCCTGACGTGCACCTCCCCAGAGTTGTAACTACATGTCGCGGTGATGCAGACCTCCTGTCTGTTTCTCTATACTGACACCTTTTCCCTCAGTGGAAACAAAGCTTGTATTTACTTGTATTTCACCGATAACAAACAATAAATTGTGAAGACAGCAAAGCCTCCACTAAAATAGCATTATAAGTCTTGTCTGTGATTTATCCTTTAGGTATTTATACTTCGGGATTTATCCTTCTGCTTCATATGAGCAGAGGAAATCTCCATTGTCACTAGGCTAATTTATACAATGTAAAATGCCATAGGCTGGCGCTAATAACGTAAGCATGTTGTATTTCTTTGGAAAACGTGTTTAGTGTGACAGTTGTTTTGTTGGTGAATGTTACGAGTTGTAATGGAGCCAAATTGAGTGCCGTTACCTTTGTTAAATGTTGCTGTTGTCCCTGGTTTTATTTGAGAAGAGGGAAAGATCGCTAGTTGCTAGGCTTATTTATACAATGTAAAATGCCAGGGTCCATGTCATTGGTTCGACAGCCCATTGGTTCGACATCCCATTAGTCCAACTGTCCGCGGTGCTGAACAGCTCGCAGCAGGCGTATGGTGCGCTGCGACCGGCTTGAGGCGGAGCAGGCTCACGGCTTATGTGTTTGTCATTTTCTTTTCATTTTAACCCACACCATGATCTTTTCCTGACCCTAAACCTAACCAGACCTTAACCACAGGGCATCATGATGATTTCGGAACGGACTTCGGAACAATGAGTTTAATATGGTCGGAACAATGGGATGTCGGACCAATGGGCAGTTCCTAAAACGTTAGCATGTTGTATTTGAGAGGAAAATGTTTCCAGATAAAGACAAGTGTTTGTCTGTCAATGCTGCAATTTATAGTGAAGCCAATTTACGTACTTGTGTTTGAAATTGTCTCTATAAACCATACTTAATGTGTGATTTGAATCTAAACTTACTAAACAAACTAAACAGCACTTCACAGAAACCTCCACCGCCATCTAGCGTTTTGTAGGTCTAACTGCAGAGTGACACAGACACACCACCGCAGAAGTAAAACGGCAAAGGCGACATGTGTAGGCTACGTGCGTAGGGTCCATGCACAACCATAAATCCCCTGTTACCATCACAACTAAGTAACTAACCATACCCCTTCAGCCTGTTCTCCCAGACCGTCAAATGCTGATACTTTGTCATGCCCCTTGACACATGATATCAGTGCTAAAGGCACCCTTTGACATCTCTATGGCGGGTTTTCAGCTAACTTCTATGTAAACCCATCCACAGCAATATTTGATGCTCAGAGCAATTGATGTAGTATAAACAGCAAGAAAGTCTGTGTAGGGCTGAAGGGAGGGAAAGTAAACAGGTCAAACAAACACAGACTTTCACCCAGAAGAGACAACTGCTGGTGTCCTGTGTGAAAAGCAAAGTCAGTGCTGTTTAAATGCAAAGTCAACACTGTTGTAACGTGATGTGACGTGACATAGCCTAATGTAACTCATGTCCTTCCATCACATACTGACATCACTCAAGTGATGTATTTAAGTCATGTTGCACACTTATTTTTACCCAAAACATGATGTCCCTTCTAAACCTAACCAAGTAGTTTTGTTATCTTAACCTAACCACAAGCATTTAACAACTTCTACCGCATGTTACAGCGAGTTTCATCCAGGAGACAGCTGTTCATCACATACAGATATTAAAGGATGTGTCTCATAGAGACAGCAAAGGAGACCCTTGATGCTGAATGCATGAGAAAACGTGGGTATACTGTATGCTGACCTGGGATGAGACCATGTTGCCTGATTCTAAACTCAACTTTAAAATCAGGCTATTACCCAAACAGGACTTTGATGGTCTGTCCAAAGGTGAATTTTGTCACTCACACAGACATGAAACCATAATGCATGTAATGTATGTGTGTACCAGGTAGGAGTTCTGTAAACTGGTGCTGCAGTTGGAAGTCTGCTGGGAGGGAGGGGGGGCAGTATGAGACAGGGAGGAGAAGGAATTGCAGGTGCTGACTAGGTCCGGCAGACTGGTGGATGGGAAGCGTTCAAAACCAACGTCTGACTCCTCCTGCAGGGACGGACAGAAAGTTTAGAGAGAGCTTATGATATTATTTTTTTTAATATGTGCAGTCAGTATTAGATATGTAGCTCTGAGAGAGGAACAAAATGATGTGTAGTATGGCAAAAATACATGTTTAATTTTGTAAATTGGCCATCTCCAACAGAACAGTACAAAAAACCTTAGCTGTATCATTTAATGTAGCTATTTTCACAGCAGAAGTCTCTGTATGTTGATGTTCAGACTTTTGTTACAACCCATGTTGGACCTCTGCCTGAAAAGTGACCAACGTTGTCCCTGTAATGGCTCTTTTCTTACAGTGGCTTCCCACATGCAATAAATACACCCAAACTTCTTCCCACAGTGAGGACTGAGGACATTTTTTGCACAGTTTACAGCCTCATGCAGCTGGAAGAACTGCAACACTGTTTAGAATGAGAGTGTTGATTTTTTTTTTCTGGAGAGATGAGGATGTGGAGTGTTTGTGTTATCTTAAAGGGTAACATCAGCGATTTTTCAACTTGGTCTCCATTTACCCATGTTTTTGTGTCCAGCATTAAGAGACAGAGGGCCGCAGTCTGAAGACATGCAATGCCTGCAGTGTAACCAGATGGGTGTCACTGTATCTCCAACAAAAGTGGCTATTGTTGCCACTGACAGGCTCAGATTGTGATTAGCATTATCTATTGTGTCTAAGTCTTGTTCAAGGACAGTGTTGGGCAGTAACACAATACAGTAATAATATTACTTTTCCAAGTAATGAATAGTGTAACTAATTACTAATGAAATTTCAGAGATAATATTACAGGTACCCCAAAACCAAACAACTAGTTACAATGTTACTTTTGTTACTACATCACTGCTGATTTGAAATACAACAATAATATCAGCAGACTCATTTTCATTACTGCGCAGGCACGCCACAAAGCAGCAAGCTAGTTTGGAGGTTGGAAACCATTATTTTAAGTGGTTGGAAATATTCTCATTACTTTGATTTTGTCGGGAGAAGAGATGACAAGAACACTATTGCTGCAAGTAGTCATACTAAAACTCTTTCTACTGTGAAAAACAAATCCTAAAATCACAGGTCTGAAACACCTACTATGACCGACAGCACAACGTGAAGCTCCAGGAAATACACTTCACCAAAGGTGAGCCCTCCTTGGCCATGGAGGTCGGCTGTAGCGCTACACTGGCTAAACTACCAAAACTAGATTTTACTCGTGGGCAGCTGTAGCCACAAGAAGTAATGAAGCTTGCGTATGTATTTGTACCAATTTTATGGAGTGTAACGGAAAAGTAATAAAATGAGTAGTATCGTGAGTTACTGTTGGCAGGGAGTAACAAGTAACGTAATACTATTACTTTTTAAAAGAGTAACAAGTAATGAGTAATATATTACATTTTTAGAGTAATGAGTCCAACACTGCTTAAGAAGATGTCTCGTTCTGAAATCTCACAAGATGTGACTTGTTGCAGGAGGACAAAGCTGACAACACTAGTGAGAGTTGAAGAGAGTAGTGCTGTTATTAGTGTGGTGTGTACAAAAAAATGTACTTTTGTGTTATTTGAAATATTAGAAAAAGAAAACAAAAATATGGTTTGTGTTTGCACGTTTCCAAACACGCACACATGCATGCCTGCGTGTGTGCGTGTGGTGTGTGCACTTACCCTGCTGGCCACCACCAGCTGGACCAGACCAGTAGTGGAGCGGAGGATAGAAACAGCCTCCTGATGAGTGAGACCCACCAGAGACTGACCATTTATCATCAGCAACTCATCACCAGCATGAAGACGACCGTCCCTGAAACACACACACATTTAGACAAAAACTCACACACATACTGTACATACACATGTGCAAACTAAAGCTGAACTCTTCTCCACCACTTCAGGCAGGTGAGATGTCACGTATTAGATCAGACTACATTAAGAAAGACTACGCTTCTTTAACTCTTTATTATTTTAAAACAGAGATGTCTTTTAAAAAATGTAACTTGCATCATGATGTGGATTAGCATCAAAAAGGACATAGTGAGTAACACTCGTGAATCCCAGATTTGTTTGGTTTTAACAAGTGCAGTAGCTGAACTAATACAAAAATTACAAAAACTAACACAACATGACACCAAATGTCTGTTAACTCATTTTGAGATATTCAACCATTCAAAATAAAGACAAACAGCAGGACTGAAAACATAAGCTTCTTGGTGAAGGATTAAATAATCAGGACAATCAAACTGATTGAAATGTACTGTAATAAGTAAAGTTTTGAAAATATAAAAGCAATGAGAGAAAAACACGCCTTTATAGAAACACTTAAGACACTTAATTTAACCAAGAACAGAGATAAATATTGCACTGTATGGAGGTCCTTATATGATGTAAACCTTGACATTATTCCAAAGATGTACTGGGGAGTTCAGACAGAGATGACGGAATATGAGCTACACTTACAGAAACATCGTACCATACCAAGACTTAGTGGGGACTGACTGTACCTGTGAATGGCGCCCGCCTTCTCCACATGGGCTATAATGATGCCATGAGGAGAGCGCTTGGAGCCACGCCCCCCTGTGATCTGTATGCCCAGGCCCTCATCACCCTTCACCATGTGCATCTTCCAGATGTGGCTGCCCTCTCTGGGCTGCAAAGGAGCACAAACAAACACACATCAGACAATATATCATTTCAAAATTGGAATACAAAAATATGAAGCTGAAAAAACAACAACACCAAAATAAATCACCATGTGACCATATTGGCTTAGTCAAAACATGAGAACTCTCATATGGCATGAGAACCAACAGATTATTAGCAAACAATGAATCCAAGATCATCATTATCATCATCAAAGAACAGAAGCCCAGTCCATAGATCAGGGCTATTCAGTTACAATTTCAACCGCACCGCGGCCTCTCTGCTGTTGTCTGACTTCACTCTGTTGTGTGTGTGTGTGTGTATCTGAGTGTGTGTGTGTGCGCTGTAAGGAGGAAGTCAGCCCTGACATGCAGAGAGCAGGAGAAAGGCCACAGCATGATGATACATGAAACCAAAACTTTAAAAAGTAACAATAAGAGCCAATAGTCTGAGCTTACTATTATTATGGTCTTGATTAAATTTGCCTCAGGCCACTTAATACCGGGTCTCGGTACTGATCCCTGCCAGGGCCACTCAGAGGTTGCTTCTGGGCCGCATGTGGCCCGCAGGCTGCTAATTGTATAGGCCTGCCATTGGGACTTGGCTTGGGAACCCGAGGGTTGCCGATTCAAGTCCCCGTACGGACATGGAGTGTGGACTGGTAGCTGGAGAGGTGCCAGTTCACCTCCTGGGCACCACTGAGGTGCCCTTGGGCAAGGCACCAAACCCCAAACTGCTCTGGGCACCTGTCCAAGGAAGCCCCCTCACCTGACAGCTCTCCATTTAATGCCTGGGTAGGTCCTCTTTGTGCATATATGTGTATTTCCAGCCTGTGTGTATATTGACAACAAAGTGAAAAAAACTGAATTTTCCCCAAAGGATTAATAGAGTACATCTTGTTCTTAAGTTCCAAAGTTCAAGAGGCTGATCCTCAGATCAAATAACCAAAAGCTATTATATTCCTGGGTGTCCTAGTGACGTTGAAATATGATGTTAACATGAACAGTTCAATTTAGCTATTTTGCCAAAGTTTATATAAACAGTGTCCATTCAGCAGCTTTATACATCCTAAAAACTGATAATAATCAGTCAGCTTAGTCTAATAATAACAACTTGGCCCTTGTACAGACATGTATGGATCCACGGGATAAATCCTAGAGACTCTGGTGATCCCCTGATGTTTTCTTTCCCCTCCAAAATCAGGTTGACATGCAGGAAAATGCTTAGATGGATTGCTATGACCCAATTTATGTATATTTCACCTCACCCAGTCCTCTGGCACTTTGTGCTTCTGCACATACATGAACCAAAATAGCAGGTGTGGTTGGAGATGCCCATACACTCTATACACCCAAGAGTTGTGTGCTGGCTACAGTGCCTGTGCCATTAAAAGAGGGCCCCTAGTCTTGTTTAACCTTTGCACTGCCACTGCTTACAGCTTTATCAGCCATTTTGACGACTTGTGGACCTTAAAGGATTTATATAAGAGAGGTCATCCCCATCTAGGACACAAACATGCTGGCTACAGACATTATACTTTACAATCCCTCTGATGTGCTGGGATGATGCACCAGCTGTCTGTCTCAATCCTTTGACCCACATGTTAAACCACTATCCCATCACGCTCTGGTTTCCTCATACCAGTTGTTGGAGAGTGGTGATCCCATTTATCCTCTCAGACATCTGTACACAGATCTGTGGACCACAGAACACCTGGCTGCTGTACCTGCAACACCGAACCAAAGTTTCTTCTTCTATACCATCAACGTGTTAACTGAGCTGGATAAGTTGTGGCCAGTCAGCCTTGTTGTTAATTCACCGGTAGCCAACTGCACTACTGCAACTAAAACCACTGTCTGATTTTGTAAAAGAGATACATTTTTAAATGAAATTACATTTAAAAATGTGTTACTTTAACCGTGCCGAAGGCAGTGGGTCACACAACACATACTGACCGCAGGAGGAGAGAGAACTGTCTTGAAGGAGCAATTTGTGTCTGCATGAAGCATAGACTGTAAAAAAAAATGGAAATAGCCACCGTGACATCTCCCATTGGTTTGTGGACTCCTGTTCTGAAGCCTTGAGTCAGGCATTTCAGCTGTCACCATCTTGTGTTTTTTGGTGCCAGAAGTGACCGTATCTGGGCAAGAGGCTGGCGCTGTAGAGGAGTGAGGGGTTGATCTGACTGAGAAGCCAAGGACACTATTAGCAGACAGTGTGCAACCCAAATTGGCCCGCACCAGATGAGATATGTAATCCCTCCAGTGTGTTCTGGGTCTGTCTTTAAGCCTTAATAAAACGTAAACGATCAACTTATATAAAGATTCACCCCCTGTACAGTTGTCATGAATGTTGAAATTAGCTTTAGAGACCAAAACCATTTTTTGTACCAGGCTGTAAACATGTTTATTTCTGCTGTAAAAATCCACATTTTAACATGAGGGGTCTATGAAGATTGACAGGTTTTTGGAGCTAGCCTCAAGTGGCCAGTCATAGAACTGCAGTTTTTGGCATTTCCATGTTATGTTCATTTTTCAGCCATGCAGGATGCTGCTTGGTATGAAGGGGCGCCATCAATGGTAGATAATGCTGCTGTCAGTTTTTTATTCTCCTATGTGCTGCAATACCCCGCTGGGTTCTACTGGATGTACTCCAACATTCACACTGATACAAAATGTTTGTCTCTTTTAGTTGCTAAGCTTTGTTTTATTCTTGTGGTACATTGCATTTGTACTGGGAAGTCTGAATTTGAGCAGAACCTCACCAACCCTGACCTCAAAATCCAATATGCCTGCTCTGCACATCAACTCTAGTGAAAGCTGTAGTGATGTACAGTTTATTAGCCCTTGTATCTTACTTGTGTCTCACTTAAACAGTCATACTGACAATGCTGTCCAAATTCTACCTGTGGACATGTTGCTACCATGTTAGCTAAACCAGTTCACTGGTAAAGCTGATGACATCTTGATTTTCCGACTTGTACTGGAATGCAATCACCTCAGGTGTGATGTCCCAGCTCCGACCTCTGTGGTACATGAAACGCAGAACTGTTTTCAGTTTAGTGGCAACTGAACTGTTGCCAGTGGCTTGTTGCAGGTTGTTGTGCCTTTAATGTTCTTTGTTTTCTGTGAAGCTCATTTTAGTTTTCTTGACATTGGATGCAATATATAAAGTGTTGCATTCCTGTCAGTTTACAAAAGAAACCAAAATTGAACACACCAAATTTATAAAATTTTAAATAAAACATTATTTGAAGATGGGCGGCACAGTGTCGCATCACAGCAAGAGGGTTCCTGGTTCAATCCCAGGAGGGAGCCCTTCTGTGCCGAGTTTGCATGTTCTCCCCATGTCAGTGTGGGTTTTCTCCGGGTACTCCAGCTTCCTCCCACAGTCCAAAGACATGCAGGTTGGAGATAAGTTAATTGGTGACTCTAAATTGCCCGTAGTGTGAATGGTTGTCTGTCTCTATGTGTTAGCCCTGCGATAGTCTGGCTGTCTGAGGTGTACACCGCCTCTTGCTCAATGTCAGCTGAGATAGGCTCCAGCTGCCCCACAACCCTCAAGAGGATAAGCGGTTACGAAAATTTATGGATTGATTATTTAAACATATGTTTTTTAATAAGAGAAAAAGTCAATGGTTATTGATTATTTGGATTTTTCAGTATGGTAAAGGGCTGATTTTACAGTTGATGACTAGTTTAAGTCCTTGTCATTCCCACTGCTAATATAGTCCTCATACTCGTCCTCCACCTCCTACTGCACTCCTTTATCCACAATACTTCTGACTACTCAGCACACAAGAGCTCTGTTGCAGAACTCTTTGCTGATGCAAATCAATTCCAAGTGTCAAATGAGGCTGAGAAAGCTTTGATGTCTGATGTCTTATTCTCTCTGGATCAGCTTCATTACCAGTGTGCCTAGAAGGTAGTAGAGTTAGGTATAACGTGAGAACTGGAAAAAAAGAACATAATGTTAGGTTTCCCTTTAATAAAAATGTGTGGAATTCTTTAACACTGTATTGATTCATTTTGGCCACTATGGGACAGAAAAACATAACATCCTGACAAATACCAACCATGTCTACTGAAAATTCTATTCATATACAATATGTTTTCAAGTAAATGTATGTTTCCAAGATCCCTTTTGTTCAGTGATGTACTTGGATGGGTTGATAACACACATATCTGCAAAACATTCACTTTCAATGTATTTCTGGTGTTTTCCTACAATATCTGCTCCTGACAACTAAAGCCTGATTAATGGTTTTGGTGTTTCGTTTGGACAACTCAAAGCACCAAAACCATTTTCCCTGAACCTTAATCAAGTTCGTTAGTAGTCTAAATATAACTGCATGCTCACGTAAGCCACAGTGCGGACATTTCCAGTCGCCTCTCTGTCAGCTCTGTTAAATTTGTGCTCTTATTTCTATTTTCTGAGTTTTGTGGTGCTTTTTGTGGTTGACTCTGGATGGTGGTAGCGTGTAGCTGCCAGTCACTCAGAATGAGGAAAAATATCAACTCACCAGTTCCCCACCAAGTTTCCCTCCTGCTACTTCTGCTAGCTAGCCAGGTTGAGGTTTTCAATTGTAAACATCAGTAAACATCAGGAAAAAGATGGAGAAGATGGGCTCCAGCTGAGCTAGCATCCTGCCAGCCATTTTACAGGCAATGGAAAAAAACTGGATATCAGGAACTGTAACTGTGGAACTGTGGGTGGACAGTAAATCATTCCACAACTAGAAACCGTAAAGATGGACGATGTAGCAAAGTAGCAGCCAACAATGTAAGAAGACACAAAAAGACTAAATTACTGTGCACAACGTAAAGCTGAATGGTGCACATTTCACTTGAGTTGTACCTTGTAATGCCATGTGACAAATAAATGACTGACCAAGTGATTGATTGACTATTCACCCTGACCTCCTCCATAAGATTTCTGTGCATATGTCACATTTCCTGGATTACTAAAATGTTATAAAAGGTGAAAAAGCTCTGCAGAGTTGCAAAATTACTCACCAAATCACCAAAGAAAAATGTCACTGTACGTTTCTATAAATCATCATCATCGGCGATCACTCAAAGTCGAGTATGATGGTCCTCCCTGGGTATCCTTGTTGTGAGTCTTCAGATGGCTGAAGTAGCCAATTCTAGAGCCACAAACTTTCAGCAGTGTGGGCATGGATGTTGGGTGCTGGCAGTGGGATGTGTGGGGGCCTGCTTGGTGGAGAGCCTCTCCTTCCTTTGCTGCTGCTTGATTCTTGCAGTCTGTTAGAGATGATCTTCATGGAAAGTGGCACCTTTATGCAGGCAGGTTCTACATCCAGGTCTTGACTGGCAGTAGCTTCCCAGTTTGAGCTGCTGATGTTGAATTTTTTTAGACTGGTTCTGATGTTGTCCTTGTAGTGCTTTTTCTGGCCTCCAGGTACACGTTGACCGGTGGAGAGTCCAGAGTAGAGGACTTGTTTTGGAAGGCGGGTATCAGGCCTGTCCATCTGAGTTGGTGCTTTGTGATGGTGGTGGTGATGCTGTCTGTATTTGCCTCCTGCAAGATGCTGGTGTTTGTCCTCTTATCTTCCCAGCTCACACGCAGGATTTTTCGTAGGCATCTCTGATGGGACTCAAGGTTTCTTAAATGTCTACTATAAGTGGTCCATGCCTCTGCACCGTAGAGGAGCATTGGCAGTGTGCCTGACTTTGTACACAAGTCAGGATTTTCAAAGACCCTTTTGCGAAGCTTTGAAAAAGCGCCACTGGCACAGCAGATTCGGTGGTTTATTTCACAGTCAATGTCCGCCTTAAAGGAGAGGTGGCTTCCCAGATAAGGGAAGTGGTCAACATTTATGATGATCCCTGTGTCATCTAGGGGTGTGTCTGCAGTGAGTTTGTCAAGCCTGTCTCTCCCATGCTGACTTGACTGTTATTGTTGGCGGGGATACAGAGGTGTCTGGTGGGGGTTGGTGGAGGACCCTGGTCTTCTTAATGTTCATGGTGAGAGCAAGAAGCCGGTAGGCCCTTGCGAAAGCATTGAGGGCGGCCTGAAGATCTTCTTCTGTATGGGCTACAACAGCATTGTCATCTGTCTGCATATTGTAACTCCATGATGAAAGTATGGAGGACCTTAGATTTAATAAAACGCCATCCAACCTGGCAAAAACCCTTCCTCGCCCGCTCCTCCCTCCAACCACCCTGATCATTGGAGACTCCATCACAAGGAATATCCGCTTCTTCAATGCCACCACCTGTTGTTTCCCCAGAGCCACAGTCCCGGTAATCCTGGGAAAACTCCCTGGGCTGCTGCAGTCACTCCCATCCTCCATTACCCGCATCGTGGTGCATGTAGGGACCAACGACCTGGCTCGGGGTGCCTCTGAGCTGACCAAAAGTGCTTTCACCTCCCTCCTGGACCTCTTACGTACTTGTGGAAAGTCTGTTTTTATCTCCGGTCCCATTCCCACACTTGGTCGCGGGGACGCGCGCTTCTCCAGACTGCTCCTGCTGAATACTTGGCTCATGCCTGCCTGCTACGCTCAAGGCTTCAACTTCGTGGACAATTTTAATCTTTTCTGGAACCGTCCCTCCTTCTTCAAACACGATGGTATTCACCCTACCACACTGGGAAGCCGCACACTGGCGGCCAATATTCACCATGCTGTACATCATGCGCCACGTGCATGACTATTTACATCACACACCCCCTCCACTGACACTCTTCCTC
The DNA here is from genome assembly GCF_011397635.1 of Epinephelus fuscoguttatus. Classification (NCBI taxonomy): domain Eukaryota; kingdom Metazoa; phylum Chordata; class Actinopteri; order Perciformes; family Serranidae; genus Epinephelus; species Epinephelus fuscoguttatus. The sequence goes on from NC_064757.1 coordinate 5,629,144, forward strand.
TCCCCGTGCAAACAGCAGCACAGAGCACAGCCCTGCTCACCAGTGCCCCCGTCCGACCATATCTATCATTAACCCTCCCACCTGAGACATTCCCCATACCGTCCATCATAAAGCACAGACCACCCTGCCCTTACCGCACTAAGACTGTGAATAACAAAAACTTGTGCCCTATCTTCTGCTTTCCTGCCACCCCCTGTGCTACTCAAACCCTACAACACCTGAAACTGGCTCTACTCAACACCTGCTCACTGACCAACAAAAGTGCCATCCTACATGAATTCATCACTGACAATAAACTGGACTTCCTCTGCCTAACTGAAACCTGGCACAAACCCCTGGATTACTTCTCCTTAAACCAGACCACACCCACTGACTACACCTACACTGACAAACCCCGCCCAGATGGATGGGGTGGTGACGTTGCTGCCATCTACAGGAAATACTTTAAAATGTCCACAATCTCCATACTTCCTGCTCAGTCCTTCGAACATGTAGCCCTCAAACTGTCTGACTGTCTGGTCCCACTTCCTTGGTCATCACCATCATCTACCGCCCTCCCAAACCTAACAACTCCTTCCTCTCAGACCTCGCTGAATTCCTCACTCAGCTATCTGCTGTATCCTTCTCAATTCTCCTGCTTGGGGACTTCAATATCCATTGATGATCCAAACTGTAAAAGTGCAATAGACCTCCTGGAACTGCTCCACTGCCTTCACTTCACCCAGCATGTCAACTTCCCCACCCACTGTCGCGGCTACATCCTAGACCTAGTCTGCTCCACCGGTCTCACCTTCCACCAACTCTCCAGTACCAACCTCCACATTTCGGATCTCCTGGCCATCACTGCGGACTTCAAGACCCCACTCCCTCCCCCAAAACTCACACGCAACATATCTTTCAGAAATATCAAGTCCATCTCCCCCTCAGCTTTCTCTGACTCACTGGCAAACACGCTGTCCGCATCCACCACCCCGCTGACCCCAAACCCCTCTGACCTGGTCACCCACTACAACAACACACTGTCCCTCTGCCTCGAAAAACCGGCTCCTTTAAAGACCAAAACTGTCTCATTCACTCACTCATCTCCCCGGTACACTCCTGAACTCCGTCACATGAAAACCCGTAAGCGCTAGCTTGAAATACTTCACAAAAAAAAAACAGTCTCACAGGCCATCTCCATGCCTATACAGACCACCTTTCAAACTACAAAGACGCCCTCACTGCCGCCCGGTCCAACTACTACTCCCAACTCATTCACTCTGGCTCCAATAACCCCCAAGACTCTCTTTTCCACTGTAAATAAACTCCTCAAACCCTGCGACAACACCCTCTCCTCCATCAGAACTGACAAATGCAACCCCTTTCTGGCATTTTTTCAATCAAAGATTGAAACCATCTACACTCAACTCAGCAAATCATACCTCACCGTCAGACATCAGTTCATCCATGTCAACAACTGCACCTCCTCCACCGTCCCCCTGCTTCAAGGTGTCCATCAGGGCTCGGTGCTTGGTTCTCTCCTCTTCATCATCTACTTACTCCCTATTCTATCATTTGTCATCATGGTCTCCATTTCCACTGCTACGCTGACGACATCCATATCTACATCTCCACAAAATCCATCACCCCGGCCACCCGTTCGACCCTCACCAACTGTCTGACTGAACTCCAATCATGGCTGCAAACCAACTTCCTCAAACTGAACTGTGACAAATCTGAAATAATACTCATCGGCTCAAAATCCCTCTCTACATCAACACAAAACTTCACCCTCAGCATCGACAACACCACCCTCTCTCCCTCCCCATTCATCCGCAACCTTGGTATCACCTTCAACAATAACCTCACATTTGAACATCACATCAGCCGCTTCACCCAAACTGTCTTCTTTCACCTCAGAAATATTGCCCATCTCCATCCATTACTCTCCTTCTCTGCCGCTGAAACTCTCATCCATGCTTTCATCACCTCAAGACTCGACTACTGCAACAGCATCCTCTATGGCTCATCATCCAAAGTCCTCAACAAACTTCAGTACATCCAGAACTCTGCTGCCTGCCTCCTCACCCACACCCGCTCCCGTGAACATATAACCCCTGTCCTGCAAAACCTACACTGGCTCCCTGTCCCGTACAGAATCAACTTTAAGATCCTCCTCCTTATCCACAAAGCCCTCCACTGCCAGGCCCCCTCCTACCTCACGGACATGCTCCACCACCACACTCCCTCCCGCAACCTTCGATCATCAGACAAAAACCTCCTCTCGCCTCCACACAGGACCAAGCACCAAACCCGGGGCGACAGAGCCATCTCCATAGCTGCTCCCTCCCTCTGGAACACCCTCCCTATACACATCCGTGACTGTTCAGATCCATCCACCTTCAAATCACTCCTCAAAACCCACCTTTTCAAATCCGCTTTTAAGCTTTATACATTAGCTTTTCATTCTCTGTTTCTCATGTACCCCCCCCCCCCCCCCCCCATCTTTTTTTGTATGTACTTCTTTTCTTTGTTTTAAATGTAAAGCGTCTTTGAGAGCTGTAAAAACACTATATAAATAAAATGTATTATTATTATTACCTTAGATTTGGCTTTGAACCTGTTTAGGTTGAATAGTTTACTATCTGCTCTGTAGATTATGTGGACACCACTGGGTGCACTGTTTCCAACAAAATGGAGGATGGCGGCTATGAATACTGTGAACAGGGTGGGGGCAATGATACAGCCTTGCTTGACACCAGTTTCCATCTGAAAGGGTTCAGTCTTGCTGCCATGGCAGAGGACAGCAGCTGACATGTTGTCATATAAGAGTCTCAGGACCCTGATGTACCTTTCTGGACATCCAAATTTGGATAAGATTATCCAGAGGGCCTGAGGGTTGACTGAGTCAAAGGCTTTAGTGAGATCTGTGAAGGCCATGTATAGTGATTGCTTATGCTCCTTGCATTTTTCTTGTAGCTGTCTGGCTGTGAAGATCATGTCAGTTGTACCACGGGCAGGATGGAAACCACACTGGGATTCAGGCAGGATCTCTTCTGATAGAGGGAGAAGTCTCTTAAAAAGGATGCGAGCAATGATCTTCCCTGTAGTGGACAGAAGTGATATTCCCCTGTATTTGTCGGTGAAGATTCTCAGTCATCCAGGTCATGGTAAGAGCTGTATCGTAGGCAACTGGACTTGCTTGCGTTTCTTGAAGACGTTTCACATCTCATTCAAGAAGCTTCTTCAGTTCTAAATGACTGGTATGAAGTTGCAGGCTATAAACCCTGTGTGGGTGGGAACCCTTGCAGAGTCGTAGGGGTCACATGAGCGCTTAGTTTCAGAGTCCTTAAGGTCACAATGTGAGTCGTTGACCCACCTGGCCACCATGTGAGTTGTTAGGGTCAGGTGGGACCAGGGGTGAATGGGTGTGAAGTCGTCTGGGGAGGGATCCCAAGACTGATTGTAGGTGGGGGATAAGTAGTGTCGTAAGCCACCCCCTCTGTTTAACGATGGTCGTTCCAGCTTGACGCATATGGCTTCTTTTACTCCTCTTTCAAACCATCTTTCCTCCCTGGCCAAGATGTGCACATTGTTGTCCTCAAAGGACGCCAGCTGGAGAGCCAGCTCCTCGGGTCGAGACTCGGCTGTCCACTTACATCTACAGGAGAAGGGACACTCCTTTGTTGATAATGAATCAAAAATTTTGCTCAGGTTTGGCCCACTTGACATGCTGCTGTGTTGTGCTATGGTCTATCCAAATGCTAGAATATGTTATTTACGTGAAAACACCTGAATGCAACACAGGCTCCACTGCAATTGAGTCTGTGCAGCGGCGTGTTTTTGCGTAACAGCAGCCTTTTGATGGTCAGTTACACACTGTCCATAACAATAACTAAATCAGGTAACAAACTGCGTCGGACTCGGGTCGGGTTCAGTCAGAAAATGCGTTCCTAGCCGTGCTCTAGTGTGCTCACCTGTGTGTGTGTGTGTGTGTGTGTGTGTGTGTGTGTGTGTGTGTGTGTGTGCTAGAGATCCGCGGATGGCGTTTGAGCACACCCGACTCCTCGTGCACTCATCAATCACCCACCCGCCATCCACACGACGTAATTATCTTCTAAAATTTACAGTATCTCCCATTTTTGCAAATATTTCATTATATCCCGTCATGGGACAACACTATAGAAATGACACTTTGATATAACTTAAAGTAGTCAGTGTACAGCTTGTATAGTAGTATAGATTTACCTTCCTCTGAAAATTATTCAAAACACAGCCATCAACATCTGAACAGCTGGCAACATAAGTGAGTACACCCCACAGTGAACATGTCCAAATTGTGGCTTAAGTGTCAATATTTTGTGTGCCAACCATTATTATCTAGCACTGCCTTAACCCTTTTGGGCATGGAATTCACCAGAGCTCACAGGTTGCTTCAGGAATCGTCTCCCACTCCTCCATGACCTCAGCTTCCTCAGCAAGGCAGTTGTCATCTACTAGGTGTGTTTTGGGTCATTATAGCTAAAGCTTACCTGTTGAGGAGAAGAATAGCCACTTCGGCATCTGATTTCAAATTCTTCTCCGCTTTCAACCGTCTCAACCGTTCAAAAGCATCTCCTATATAGACCCTCGCTTTGCCTCGAGTTTTATCTTGGTGTTTTTGGGAATCATAACGAGGTCATTTGGGTTTAGTCGCACCGTCAGCCATTGTAGCTCAGTCGTAACTGGCAACCTGGATGCTGAGACTCTACTGACTGCGTGACTGGTAGACGGCGGTGGGTGGCGCAACAGGCCAAAACACAAATTCAAAACATAAACATGATTTGCGGACCGCAAATAAATTTTTTAGATGCAAATATTCTGGCTGTACTATTGTTGTCGGTGAGATCAGTATGTTTTATTAACATTATTCCTTAGTCTCTGTGACATATTAGTATTATTTTTACGACTATTTGCTTTAGATTTCTTACATATAGCTGGTTTAAGTGACAATAATCTATGGGCGCTAGAATGATTCAGTATTTGCCCATCTGACTGGTGTTTTCTGATGCAACATGATCACAAAGTGGAGTTGTGCATGGGCGGTAGGGGTTAGGAAGATAGGGGAAAAATAAAATAAAATAAAATTTTATAATTTTGTTTTGACATATTATTTGTATATTTTAACTGATATCTTAATTATGCCTCCACAATATACTTGTAGGCCTATTCGAGTGTTTTTTTCCCTCCTCAACCACTTAAGGCAATCTTTTATTTTTATTCTCTTATATGTTTGTCCTGTTTGTTTGTTGGTATGTTTAGGTTTATATGTGATTGTTTAATGTTTTGTTGTGTATTGTATTCCCTTTTTGATTCTAAAAGTTGGCCAAATATGAGAATGTTCCCTTTATGTTCACGTAATGCAGACTATAATCTAATACGATTTTAATTCACCCTATGAATAACAACAAGCTGGTTATTGGCAGCTATAATTGCAATGGGTTAGCCAATAATATGAAAAGAAATGAGGTTTTTAAATGGCTTAAAGATAAAAATATGTTTAACATTATATGTTTACGAGAGACACATTCTATGCCAAATGACGAAACTAAATGGATGAGAGAATGGGGAGGACAAATTTCCTTCAGTCACAGGAGTAGCAGTAAAAGGGGGGTTTCAATTCTTATTGAGAGAAATACTGAATATGTAATCCATACAACTTTACGAGACTCAGATGGAAGATAGATTATTGTAGATCTCACAATCAAATCTATACGATTATGTCTGGTTAATTTGTATGCACCTAATACTGATGATGCTATATTTTTTGAAAGTATTCAGGAGGCTGTACAAAAATTAAAAGACTGTGGGGCCCATGTTATTTTTACAGGAGATTTCAATATGGTGATGGATTCAATGACAGATAGGTCTGGAAGTTACTCAGTTAATTATCACCCACAGGCATCAAAAGCCATTCAAACTCTTATGTCTTCTCTTGACTTGCTTGATATATGGCGTTTGAGAAACCCTACAAAAATGAGGTATACATGGCGTAGAAAAAAACAGGCCAGTTGAAATGATTATTTCCTTGTGTCTTTCTCACTCTGTTCCAAGATATCAATGACAGACATAACTGAACGTATGCACTCAGACCATTCCCTTATAACCCTCCATGTGATGACTGATGATTCTCCCAGGGGCTGGGGGTTCTGGAAGTTTAATCAATCCTTATTACAGAACGATTTGTTCATTGAAAAAACAAAAAAATTATTTCTGATTTCTTTAAGCATAATATTGGTAGTGCCAATCCCCATATTGTATGGGATTCATTTAAATGTTCTTTTAGGGGACATTCCATAAAATACTCTTCTTGGAAACATAAGTTATGTGTGCATTACGAAAATTAATTGCTACAAGAAATAAATAGTTTAAATTAAGAAATTGACAAAGATAATCAAGCACCCCCAGATCTCTATGAGAACTTGGAGACTTTACCATAAAAAAGCCAGTGGCATTATAAATAGGTCTAAAGCTATATGGATGGAGAAGGGTGAGAAATGCACAGCCTATTTTTTTTTTAAAACTTATGCAATGAAATCAAACAAGAAAAAATATGACTCACTTGGTGACTGAGAATGGTTTAGTGCTATCACCTTCAGATGAAATCTTAGAAGAAGGAAAATCCTTTTCTCAAAATATTTACACCCTAGGAGAACAGAGCAGACCACCACCAGATCTCTACCAATCCTTTCCCTGCTTTATATCACAAAAAAATTATCAGAAACACAGAAACAAAATTGTGAAGGTATGATTTCAGAGAATGAGTTGTATGAAGCAATTAACTCTTTTAAATCAGGCAAATCTCCAGGTCTAGATGGGATTCCAATCGCATTTTATAAGATATTTTATCACTATATAAAAGATCCCTTGCTAGCATGCTTTAATTACTCATTTGAGACTGGTAGAGTGACTGTAACCGAGCAGGAGGGCTTGATCTAGCTTCTTTTAAAACAAGAGGGAAATGGTCAATACAAAGATCCAGTTAAATTAAAAAATTGGAGACCTCTAACTTTATTGTGCTGTGATAACAGAATTCTATCTAAATGCTTCGCCTCTAGAATTAAAAAAGTTATTCATGACATTGTTTTGGTTTTTTTTTTTTAGACATTTTTTTTGGCCTTTTCAGCCTTTAATGGATAGGACAGACAAGTGTGAAAGGGGGAGAGAGAGAGAGGGAGTGACATGCTGCAAAGGGCCACAGGCTGGAGTTGAACCCGGGCCGCTGCAGCAACAGCCTTGTACATGGGTCGCCTGCTCTACCACTAAGCCACCGACACCCCTATTCCTGGTATTGTTGATAAAGACCAGAATGGATTTATCGAGGGTAGGTTTATTGGAGACAGCATAAGACATTTTTTGGAGATAACTGAATTTTATGAGAAAGAAAAAAAACCTGGGTTAATTTTTGTGGCCAATTTTGAAAAGGCCTTTGACACTGTGAAATGGGAGTACATCTATGAATGTTTGGAATTTTTCAATTTTGGAAGCTCACTGATAAACTGGGTCAAAGTGCTATATATAATAATCTGCTAAGTAAAATTATAAATAGTGGTTATTTGTCAGAAAGTTTTCCATTATCTAGGGGAATCAGACAGGCTTGCCCCCTATCTCCATATTTATTTTTGTTGGTAATAGAAACACTAGCGATAAAAATAAGAAACAATATAAATATTAAAGGTCTAGATTGCCATGGAGTAGAATCACAGATTTCATTATATGCTGATGATGTTTGTCACCTAAAGAAAATTATTTAAATGCCCTCCCAAAAGAATTAGATGATTTTGCAATTCTGTCTGGCCTGAAGCCAAATTATGATAAATGTATTATTTTGCGATTAGGTTCTTTACATGGTTCTACATTTAAACTTTCTTGCAATTCAAAACTTACATGGTCAAATGGACCAATAGATGTTCTTGGTATTCATGTTCCAAAACAAACAGATGAACTTGTAAAAATAAACTTTGAGCGAAAGCTTAAAAAAATGGAGAAGACATTATGTCCATGGAAATCAACAACATTATCCTTATTTGGTAAAGTCACCCTTGTTAATTCATTGTGTAACTCTCAGTTTACTTATTTGTTAATGTCTCTTCCATTGCCTGATGAAATTTTTATAAAAGATATAATCAAAGAGTCTTTAATTTTATATGGAATAAACCAGAAAATATCAAGCGTAAATATTTATATAATGGCTTGAATGAAGGAGGAGTAAAGTTAATTAATCTTAAAGCATTAAACCTGTCTTTAAAAGCGTCATGGTCACAGAAAATATATTGAAATCCCGATTGGAGCTCCTCAAAACTTATTTGTAACACTCATCCAGTATTTAAGTACAAATTTGTTCCATTTGTTCAGATTGCAAAATCCATTTCCAATGTACACAAAAAATAATCTCTACTTTATCACCCTTTTCTATAGACATGATACAAGCATGGTTGCATTTTCAGTATTTCCCACCAGATTCTGTTGATGCCATTTTACACATTATATGGCTCAATTCTAGTATATTAATTAACAGATTACCTATTTTTTGGGAACAATTTCAAAAAGGTATTATTTTTATAAACAGTATAATTGATTTGAACGGTGACATTTATTCTTATAAATTATTTTGTGAAACGTATGGATTTTTCTGTTCAGAATTTAGATACTATCAATTAGTAGCTGCAGTGCCTTCAGACTGGAAGAGAAAAATGAAAAACACGGGAAGGAAATTGTTAGTGTGTAAACCTTGCATAAAAAATTGTTTTTGGCTTAAAAGAAAAAAGATAAATTCTTTTATGTATAAATTTTTCTTGCAGGCATATGATTTGAATGATAAACCACTTAAATTTCAAGTGTACTGGGAGGGGATATTCGATACCCTGTTGCCATGGGGACTTGTGTACAATTTAACTTATAAATCTATTATAGACACTAAATCATAGTATTTTCAGTTGAAAATTTTGTACAAAATATTGCCTACAAGAAAAACTCTTTTTATTTAGAATATGGAAGAGGATGAAAATTGTCGCTTTTGTAAATCAGAAACTGAAGATATGCATTTATTTTGGTTTTGTCCTCATGTCGCGAGCTTTTGGATAAACTTTAAGAAACGGGTCGCTTTGCACTCAATTATGTTAACTATGTGCCCTCAAACAATAATAGTTGGTGAACTGGGAAATAGATGTCCTAGCATTGTAAACACTGTTATTTTGTTAGGCAAGAGCCTAAAAGCAAAGGAAAAGAAAGACTGACTCTTCCCACTTTTCTTGCTTTCTTAAAACATTATTTTATGTTGGAAGGTATTATTGCTAACAGCAGGGAACAAGGAATGATTATGATAAAAAATGGAATTCATTAAGGCCAAGTCTAGAAGAAGGATGAGATTTTTCTATTTATTTGTTTGTCTTTGGTATACGTTTTGTATGTTTGTGAAGTTTTGTTGTGTTCTCGTTTTAATTGTTGTATTGTTTTGGAGTGGCTTTGTTTTGTGCCATTTCATGATATTTGTCTTGTTTGGATTATGTTAATGTTTAAAATAAAAAAAAAATAATAATAAAAAAAAAACACCGCAAAGGGTCGTTCAGAAACAACCAGTTTTGTTGTTTGTTTGTCTTGAACAGTGGTCTGCAGCTTGGTAGGTGCCTCCACCCATCCCCTTCACCTCCCAATGACAAAGTCAGCTCCTATACTAAGTCACTTTAGAAATGTTAATATGATATGAATGAAACATACAAATGTTTCATGGTTTGTAGAAACATACAATGTGATCATTTTCTTCTGGCAGCTGGGCTGAGAATTACATGATAATCATTTGGTTCATCACCAGAGGTTTCCTGTTTCTCTCTAAATAATGCTCAAAGGAGAAGGGCCCACTGCCATAACCTGGAGTTCAATCTGCAGTACAGAGAGACATAAACTCAAGTGCTTATTGCTCTGAATGCAAGAAGAGTCCTGATTGTTATACAGACTTATTCCCTACAGACATCTTCAGAGGCCTCATTTATCAATGCGTGTTGTAAGACAGGTTCTGAATGTCTGCATGGAAACTGTCTGCACAAACAAGAAAATGTTCACACCTACACACAGTGAACAATGATCTCACCTGTTCTACATCCATCTGCTTGTGGATGTACAGACTTATTTACATACAGAAATGGCCCCCAGAATGTCAAATATCACATTATGTATACACTTCTCCATTCCCGCCACCATCTCCTGACAGATGACCTGACATAAGGAATGATGGTGGGCTAAATGACCAGTGGTAAGTTCTGCTATGTATCTAAATCAAGTCACCCACCCTTGAAAACCTAACAACTCTTTGTGACTAGAAACCACTGTCAACTGTTTTCCTGCTAAGTCATGAAAAAATGCAAAAAAATTTAGGGACTAAACTTTGGCAACTCATTACAACTATCATGCCAATAATGCCTATTGAATTAATTTGAATTGAGTGAGTAGTGTGACCCCTCACTTGTCCCATGTGATTGTGCATTAAGGCCCTGACACACCAAGCCGACGGTCGGCCATCAGTCAATGTTGGGTCATCAATGAGCGTCTGACGCCCTGGTCACTGCTGTGTGTCCCCACAATAAATCGACGACGGTGGTGCCTGTGGGTAAATGAAATCACTCTGATTGGCACTTCAGCTCAAAGCAAAAGAAGAGAAATGGAAGTGGAGAAAGTAAGCAAAGAGCTTAAATCCAGAGGGAGCAAGACCAAACTTGTTCCATGAGGTCAGACTATTTTTCTTTAGCCATTGAGCTCTTTAGCAGAAATGTTTCCTAATGGTTTGTGTTATTGTTCACTGGCACACTGTAAATATGCTCTGTTCTTTCAACTTTCTTGGACTGTGTTGTTAACGTGCTAACTGGCTAATTAACATCAAGACGGTCTTCTGGTTTTCCTTTTTAAATGACGATTACAGACTACCGCCGTCTGCTGGTGTTGCTTCCTCTCATGCAGGCGCAGAACATGGATGCTGGTTGGGCGCCAGCTGTAGTCTTTGCAGTGTGTTCATGTGCAACTTTCTGACTGAGACACGGTGATGTCAGAAGACACAGCAGAGGGCCTTTTTCGCCACTAGCTCCCTGAAAACGGTTTGGTGTGTCTGGGCCTTTAAATCAAAGTCCTGTATGTGAGCAGCGTGTCTTACCTGACTTGAAGGTTCACTGCTGAATGAATCCATTTTGAATTCTATCAGCTGACTGTGACACCTTGCAGGCAGAGTGGCAGTGCCTCCACTGTGTTGATGCTGGGGAACAGTTCTCATTTGAGGAAAGGTGTCCGGGCTTTCCTCAGTGGGTGTGTGTGTGGAGAGAATGCAACCTGAGTCATCTCCTGGAGAACTGACTCCTGCATCAGTGGGAATTGAAGAGTTGTAGCCATTGTTCCAGCTCTGGAGCTCTGAGTCAGTACTGTCCCTGTTGTCTCGGTTGAAGGATGATCGTGATATGACACCAAACTTGCGCATGCGTTTGCAGTTTGCCGAGCTGTCAGAGGGCTCAGAGGTAGCTCTGGCCTGCTTCTGCTCTTCACAGCCATCACTGCTGACAGGGGCAATGATGCTGCCATTGACGTTACAGGGAGGGAGAGGAGCCTTTCGCTTGACTCGCCGCAGCATGATGAGGTAGATACAGCCTCCATTCCAGCACTGGTCAGCCAGGTAACTGTAAGAAAATATTGTGGGATAATGTTGTCACTGCATCCAGGTTCAATTATTATAAGAAAAACTACAGTCCTAACATCTCCTCACATTTCCACCTCTGTGGGAGTAGATGAGCGCTTGATGCATTTCTTACATCTTCGTCTTACATTTCTCATATAAACTAACATTTTGTTTTTAAACGTGAAAAGTGGACTTGGGTAGGGTTTTACAGTTGGGGCTGGCTCAGGCTTGCCCCTAGTTAGACTGCTATGTAGGCCTAGACTGTCGGGGTGCTTCCATTGATAAAGTGAGCTCCTTTCTCCTCCTTTCTCTCTGTCTCTCCATCCGCATGTATTCATGTCCCATTAATGCATGTTACTAACTTTCTTGGAGTCTTGGCACTTTCTTGCTTTGCAGGTTTCTTGGATCATGGTTGAGCCTGCTGCCATGGTCCTGCTCAACCCCTACTGCTATTCAACTTTCAATTCAATTTTATTTATAAAGTCCAATATCACAAATTGCCTCAGAGGGCTTTACAACATACAACATCCCTTTGTCCTATGGGGTTTGGTAAAAGTTTAATTTACCAACTGGCTCTGTTGATCGGGAAAAAGATAGGACTCAGTGAAAACCCAGTGGCTATTGTTGTTTCTCTGCTAGTTGCTCTCATGGAGGAGCAGGTCAGAGAAGCGACCAAGCTGGGAATCACAACCATGCAACTCAGAGTCCACAGTGAGGAGGACAGCTTATAGTTAGGGCTGGCTCAGGCTTGCCCTGTACCAGCCCCTAGTTAGGCTGACTTAGGCCTAGTCTGCTGGAGGACCCCCCTATAATACACCGGGCACCTTCTCTTCTTCTTCTTCTCTCTCTCTCTCTCTCTCTGGTATTCTATTACTGCATCTTGCTAACTAGGCCATTCTGGATGTCACTAACTCGGCTTCTTCTCCGGAGCCTTTGTGCTCCACTGTCTCTCAGATTAACTCATATCGCAGCGGTGCCTGGACAGCGTGATGTGTGTGGTTGTGCTGCTGCCGTGGTCCTGCCAGACGCCTCCTGCTGCTGCTGCTGCCATCATTAGTCATTAGTCATACTTCTACTGTTATTATACACGACTATTGTCACACATGTATACTGCCAGATATTAATACATACTTTCAACATATTGTATCACAGTAGCCAGAACTATAACTATAATATTATTACTTTCAATAATGTTGTTGTAAGCTACTGTCATTACCTGCATCTCTCTCTCTCTCTCTCTCTCTCTCTCTCTCTCTCTGTCTCATTGTGTCATACGGATTACTGTTAATTTATTATGCTGATCTGTTCTGTACGACATCTATTGCACGTCTGTCCATCCTGGAAGAGGGATCCCTCCTCAGTTGCTCTTCCTGAGGTTTCTACCGTTTGGGGAGTTTTTCCTTATCCGCTGCGAGGGTCATAAGGACAGAGGGATGTCGTATGCTGTAAAGCCCTGTGAGGCAAATTGTGATTTGTGATATTGGGCTGTATAAATAAAATTGAATTGAATTGAATTGAATTGAATTGAATTGAATTGAATTGAAATCTGCAAAGACGGCAACACTCTTTCCCAGACATCATCACAGCTCATCTCCGCTGCACGCTGCACTTGCTTGCTGGTCTGTTTACAGTGGCTTTGTGCTAGCCTACGTCACACGTTTCATTTACTCTGATTGGTTTTCCGTCTTTCCAACTGCGTGAAGGGGCACTTTGAGTGACATCCATTGATACTGCTCCTCGAGAATAGAGGAAATGTTCACTCCGTGTCCAAGACCCATTCGCGTTTTGAGAATGGGTCTTGGACATCTCTATGAGATGCAACAAGCTTTCACTTAACTTCAGTGTAAACCCATCCATGGATGGTGGTCTTTGTGTATCTATGTTGAGGGAAAAAATTGATACAGCATAGTATTGCAATATTGTTGTGTAGCAATATCATATCATCACACAGCGCCAAGTATTTTTTATAAATTATCAATATTACTAATACAAATTAAACATTAAGTAGCCTACTAAAATAATATAATCAATTGCTTTTTCAGTCCACAAGACACATTTTTGCTGCTGCAAAAAAATGGGTTAAGTAATGGGTTAAGTATCATGACATATCAAACTTTATCTTATGAGATAAAACAAATGTTGACAAAGTTTGCCTTTGGAGTAAGGCTGTGCAATTAATCGTCTGGTGATCGCAATTACGATTTTAAGGTCAAACGATTTCAAAATTAATGAAATCGAGGGTAAACAATTTTTGGTCATGGACGTCTGGAGATGTTATTTTGAGGGGTTGGTCTGTGTGTGTGTGTGTGTGTGTGTGTGTGCGTGCGCACGCATGTGTGTGCGTGCGCATGTGTCTGTGTTTGTGTGCCAAAACGGGCCAAACTCTGCCGTGAGCGATACAGAGCAGAGGAGAATTGTAAACGTGCGACCATGTAGAGACAGAAATGACATGCCGTCGTGTAAACAACATAAGTCATCACGTGTGCTGCATAATCGTTTTCATAATCATGAGTTAATTTTTTTAAAGATATTTTTATGGGCATTTTTGCCTTTAATTGATGGGATAGTGAAGTGTGAAGGGGGGGAGAGACATGCAGCAAAGGGCCACAGGCTGGAGTCAAACCCGGTCCGCTGCGGCAACGGCCTTGTACATGGGGCGCCTGCTCTATCCACTAAGCCACTGACGCCCCCATGAGTTCAATTTTGACCAAAATAATCGTGATTATGATTTTTTCCATAATCGAGCAGCCCTACTTTAGAGACATAATTTACAATTGAAAAAAGGTAATAGATTGCAACATATCGCAATATATTTTATTGCAATATTCAGCATATTACAATATATTTAAAATTGCAATATTGTATCATGACTTAGGTATCGTGATAATATTGTATCATGTATCCTCTGGTGATTCCCACACCTAGTACCTACCTTCTACTTACATACTTATTTTAATCTAAAACATGATGCTTTTTTCTCACATCAAGTGATGTTGCTGCCTAAACCTAACCATGGGTGTTACCCACATGTTCCAACGCGCTTCACACAGGCGACAGCTATGCGTCACATACAGCTAAAGGGTGAGTCTCATAGAGACACCAAAAGGTACCTTCGGTGTCGGCATCACATTTCAATGGGTGTGAGAAAGCGTTGGTATTTGATGACCTAGGATGAGAACAGTTGCCTGTGCAGCAAGCGGCTTAATTTTTTGTTTTCTTCTTCTAAATCAGTAGTTTAGAATAGTTCAAATGTGAATCTGGTTCCTCCTGTGGTTGTGTACAAAGCTGTGTCTACAGAGTCACAGCAGCATCTCTGGAGCTCAGCAGTGAAGTTAGTGAGTGAAACTGTATTACAAGTAATAGAAACAAAGAAAGAAGAAGAAGAAGAGAGAGAAGAAAAAGCATCGACTCTGAAAAAGACCCAGATCCACTGCAAAACACTTCAAGCTGATTCAACACATGCTTAGTCACACATCACAGTCAGATTTACTTTTCAGCTACATTTCTTAGTTTGAAGAGTCAGTTCCTGTGCTTTTCTTCATGTGTTCACATTCTGTGTATACATCTTGTCATTTGGATTGTCATTACTCTGTACTCATGACATCTATTGCATGTCTGTCCGTGTTCCTGATCTGAAGGGAGGGTCTAGGGACAAAGGGTTTTGTAAGCTGTGCAGACTGTAAAGCCTCTTGAGACAAATCTGTGATTTGTGATACTGGGCCATATAAATAAAATTGACTTTCCTTGACCTTTTACCACAACACAAAGAACACCAGAAGGTGGGGTGTCGGTGGGGCCCGGGTTCAAATCCAGCCCCCCCCCACACTTACCTGTCCTGTCCATTAAAGGCAAAAATCCCTTAAAAATATCTTTAAAAAAAAACACCAGAAGGTGCTCCCAGTGAAGTGTATGGAGGTAGTGGGGCTAAATCATTGTATTCATCACTATCAGATTATGATTTAGGTCAAAACAAATTAAAAGACAAACATGATAGCATATGTTTCCTTAAAACTGCAAGTTAGAAGCCAAACTATACACACTGGGAAGCCTGCTATTACTGTATGCTAATCATGTTTGTCAGGTGTCTTGCATTCCTAACAGTGCAGCGTAGAGATGGCAAAGAGACCGCTCAAAGAGACAAACTAAGTGTAGTGAACATTTAATTTTACAAGAGTGTACATGTCAGACGGAGCTGGATATCATGTTCAACCACCGTGGGTTATAAAAGCTCTCTATCTTCACTCCCACACAGTGGAAACACCCCAGCTTGGAACAGGTCCACAGAGCTGCTGCCCATGCAGCCCATACTGGATATTACAGGGGAGGAAAGCAGACAGAACGAAACTCATCTGTATGTAAATTATATTTCTAAATTAAATTTACATGGGGGCTAATACCTTAAATTTGAAAAATAAGAGACATGATCAAATGGGGACCCGGGGATCGTTAGACCTCTTTTTATAATAACCCAAGTGGGATGAAAAAGGCAACTGAATTAGTGAATGACTCAAAAAAAACAACAAAAAAACAAAAAAACAAAACAAACAAACAAAAAAAAAGAGTAACCAACATTTATGATGATCAATTATTCTTTTCAGGTACTTTTCAGGTACTAACCAAAAGTGTCAAGACATCACTTTGGCTCTGGGAAATATCGGGGACAACTATCATTGTTCACTATTATTTGGCATGTAATACAATATTATTGAGATATTATTATTATTTTTATAATTATTATTAAGATACACGTTACAGACAGAAGTAGTTGAGGCTAAGTAGCAGATGTATGTTGATCCAGAAGGCAAATATAGTAAAACTGGTGCTGCTCTGGAGAGTTGATGTACGTCGAGATGCTGTTAATGTGTCCAATTTTAAGCAGAAAATGACAGGTGTGAATGTTTTTATGCTATTGGCTACAGCGCCTTAACAAAAAATGTCTTTAGATCAACACAAATCATGAGTGTGCCACTTCATGCATTTTTCATTAAAAATGGAAAAAATAAAAAAATATTCTCATAAGAAGAATTGATAATAAGAATAGAGTGCCCCAAGATTGAGTCCTAAAACCTGTAAATGAGTTAGCATTTTAGTTCCCTCATCTGGGAAGTCAATGGGTTTTTTGAATGTGTTTTTGGTTAGACATCTGAAACAATGTCTGTGGTCAACACAAGCTTAAGAGACTTAAGAGTACCCCACTCATGAATTTTGAAGCTTTTATGTGTCTTAAAAAAGGCAAAAAGGTGGTTTCTAACAAGTGTCTAAATAAGACTGTATCATCCCACTGAACATGACTTTACAGCCTTGTTGTAGTCATGCAACTGGTATCATTCATTTTTATCCTAACGTTAGCAATTAGGCTTCAAAAATCATAAAAAAAGTGTTCATTTGTAAAGATTACCTTACTGAACAAATCATGTAAGTATCATAAATGCCTCCATGCCACAGAGCTTATTTTCTGCACTAATTTAAAATTCAGGGGGAAAATCTCATAGGCTCTTTGTCCAGGTAACCAGTACCAAGTTAGCTTCTGCGTCAACCTACAGAAAAAAGTCATCCCTGCTGCACTCTATGGGACTAATAATATAGAAAGCTGGATCTAATAATCTGTCATTTTCCCCTTGTGGGGGATCACTGTATGAATAAGGGAATGTTGCACATCGATAAGAAGAACTACTTTATAGCAATGTTGGATTCACAGGATTGTTGCCTCAATGTGATAAAGTACAGTGATTTGATAAGTAATAATTTCCTTTACCATCTTTTTACATTGAGCTTACAGTTTATTATGTGGATGATCATTGCAGTATTTATTCCCTTCACATGATTGGTTTCAGTTTTCATTTGAGTGGTTTTACCTGGCTCCGCTGACATCTACTCCAACCATCAGCTGGCCGTTCAGTGACAGCAGTTCGTCTCTCAGTTTGATGCCCCCACAGCGGGCTGCTGGGCTCTTCTTCCTCACCTCTGTCACCCAGATGCAGCCTACATCCATGATGGGGCCGTGGTCCCTCCTCCTCCTCGGGCCTCCCTTCTTTCTTCCGTCAGGGTCCCCAAAAATAGGGATATTCCCGAAGCTGAGGCCAAACTCAGAGGTATCACCCTCATCTTTACTGATGGAAACGGCATGAACCTCAACATCCAACCCCTCCCTGCAGGAGGATGGGCTGGCTGATGGAGTTGTGTCACCCTCCATGAAGTTGAACTTAATGTACTCCACCAACTTCTGAATGGCAGCCAGACACTGTGACAAGTCCTCCATATTAACACTATTAACACTGCTGCTACTGCACACACTATCTCCTTCCCCATTCTGGTAGGGGTCCTGATCCACGTGCTGGAGGAAGAAGGAGAAGAAGAAGAAGAAGAAGAAGAGTGACCAATCAGTGAATGAAGGTGGATAATAACTTTTGATAAAAAGTCTTTAACAACTAAACATTCACTTCCTATAAAGTAATGATCATGTGTTTTAGCATTCTGAAGTTCTGCATGGCTTCCCTTTTATGGTTCAGTTTTTACCAGGAAAATCATTTACTTACTCAGACTCAATTGCAAGAGAGCCATTTACATTTGAGACTTATGCAGGGTGTTTCAGTCACATTTTTCAGTTGTCTTTCTGATGTCTGTCTGACAGAACAGACATTTTCATTTTAACCAGTGCAGCTGTCTACACTAACAGTTACATGTGTTTGACATGTGTAACTTTTGGAATGTCATGAAGTTGGTCATTTCAAATTTGACATTCAGTACCTGTGACAGTGTTCTTCTACACATAACAACATCTGACAAAACTAGAATTACTGCCTCCACACAGTCAGGCTTCTCTTACAGTTTCCATCCACGTCTGTGAAAACATGGATGCTTCACCCCCATTGTCCCCCTGACAGCACAGAAGATCTATACAATCAGCACAGTTTCAAGGTAGACACCCAAGATTAGAGTCACCAATTCAGTATTTGACCAAACGTCTCCCCTTCTGTTCCTGAGATATGACATTGAGTAATGGCCTGAAAAGTGATTTATACAGACATACATTCTCTTTGGGTGTTCTTGAGATATTGTTTTCACAAAAAAGAGACAGATGCAAGGTCACACTAACCTTGACCCTTGACTACCAAAATCTAATTAATTGTTGTTGAGTTCAAGTCAATGTTTGTGCCAAATTTGAAGAAATACCCTCAAGCTGTTTTTGAGCTATTACGTTTACGAAAACAAGCAAAGTCAAAACAACCTAGACCTTTGACCCTTGACCACCAAAATCTAATCAGTTCATCAGAGTCCAAGTGCATGTTTTGCCACATTTCAAGAGATTCTCTTAAGTTGTTCTTGAGCTATAATGTTCACAAGAATGAGACAGACAAGTTCACCGTGGCCTTGACCTTTGACCACCAAAAACAAAGGATAACTTCGGTATTTTTCAACCTGGGCCCTATTTCCCCATGTGTATGTGTGTGTATGATTCATAGGTACAACTCGTTTTAAAATTGGTTCAGTATTGAGGGAGGCGGATGCAACCGGGAGCCACGAAACAAGCTAAAATGGTAATGGGGGCAAATGCGTCCCGTATAAGTTTGCACATTAAAAGGGCTTTTTTCGCCACTGACCGGTTCAGATCGCCAGTGTAATCTCTGTAAACAGCATTATACCATTTCCAAAGGTGACCCACCACATACATGGTCAGAAGCAACCATATCAATCATTCACAAGGAAGGCAAAGACTTGACATGCTGTGAAAGGTACAGACCATTAGTCTGCTGTGTAATGATCATAAGTTGCTGACCAATATTTTGGCAAAAAATATGACAAGGCACTAACAACATAAGACTTTACTTCATATTATAACGTACTAAAAAAACATGCAAAAGTCTATGTTGAGTAGTTTTGACACACAGAGAGCATACTGTGAATTGGCAATTTTGGGATACAACACTGGCCTCTATGGGATTCCGCCTAGTGTCTGTGGACTGGGTCAAGGTCATACACAAAATTCAAAAGTCGTGTGTCAGAGTAAATGGGTGCTGCTTGGATTTATTCTGCCTTGAGAGAGGTGTAAGACAGGGCGATTATCTTAGTCCATTACCTTTTGCTATAAATAATAAACAACTAGCGGCTTTAATTATACAAAATAAGAACACCAAGGGTATAAACGATACAAATCAAAGAGAACATTCACTCTACGCAGACAACGTGTTATACATTAGCAGCTTAATTCTGTTCCTGCTTTGACAGAAAGTCTAAAAGAATAAGGAAACCTCTCAGGGTACCAAATTAACCAATCGAAGTCAGAGGCGATGATGCTGGTGGGGCAATAGCCTGCAAAGCTGACAGGAAAATTTGAAAATTCACTCATCTAACAATGGGTTAGATACTAAGAAATACTTACAACTCCTGAAGCTTCACAATTGTTTACGGCTAATTATGCAAAATTGATGGGAGAAAAATAAGAAATGACCTTAGTAGATAGGAAGTCCAAACCTGGAAAAATATTACTGGGCTGCCCAGCTTAAATCAATGGTTTCATAGTTGTTGCATGGAGTGCACTTGGATACAATCCCATTTATGAATGAAAATTAAATAATCAATAGGCGAAAACTACCTTAAAAATATGGTCAAAGGTGAGAAATAAGTTAGGTCTCCCCATGCCCACATCTCGTGCAATGAAGATTGCAGGTGATACTGATTTTTTACCATCCACACTAGGAGCAGGGTTCCAGAAATGGGAGGACAGGGGTTTAACTATATTGGGTCAGTTAGTTGAAGGAGGAGTTCAGATGTCCTTAGAACAACTTCGGCATATACTGGCAATATCATCTTCAAGCCCGTGACTTCTTTAGATATCTCCAACTGAGACACTATCTACAGAAACATGAAGATTGGGAAAAATTCTGTGCTTTATCATCTAATTTAGAACACTATTTATGTTAACAATTAAAGGAACTGTTAAAAAGAAGATTATATCACACATAAATACAATATCACTAGTCCATACCCATTGGTAGCTTTGTCACCTTCTACCTATGCCAATCCTCAGTGCCTATGTGCAGTTTCACATAGATTGACCACGTCAGTGAGTAGAAAAACGTGGGACAGACAGAATGACTGACTGACATAATGACACACTGACAGTTTCCGTGAGTATGTTATATACCATACCATGACTTAGTCATACCAAAAATTAGAAAAACAACAACATTGGGCCACAGGGGGAGCCACAGCGATCTGTCGCATTTTAGCCATTTTTAAGCATTTTTCTGTTGTTATAGCGCCACCCAGTTGACAATTAGAGTTAAATTTCTCCAGTCCCCTACGGCGCCCTGTTCTACATATCTACCAAGTTTACTAAAAATTGATATGGCGGTTAGGCCTAGATAAGAAATTAGCTCTGTAGCGCCCCCATTTTGTTTGATGGGGTCAATGATGGAGGGGTCCCCTCAGATTATGTGTGGTCATATGCCTACAAAGTTGCGTGTTGATCGGTGAAACCCTTGAGATGTTATACACCTTTATGTGATGAGCCACGGCCTCCGCAATATTCATTGCCTTATAGAAGCTCAGTTTTAGTAAGTTTTCCAACTTTTGCCAAGAGGGAACTTTAGATATTGGTCCCTAGATTATGTTCACCGAGTTTCATGCAGATCGGTCAAACTTCCTAGGAAGAGATCGATTTGAAGTCTTTTTCAAAAAAATCAAAATGGCAGAAAACCTATAAAACCAGAAGTTATGGGTTCCTGAGACATTTATTCCTCATGGGGAGAGGCATCTCTGTGCAAAGTTTCATATCTCTACGACATACGGGGCATGAGATATGCCCATTCAAAGTTTGCAATTTCAATTGGTTGCTATAGCGGCCCCCCTTTGGCCAACTGCTTCATTTGCATCCTCCCATGACCCTCTACCACTGTGCCAAATTTCACATGGATTGACCAAGTCAGTGAGGAGAAAAACATGGAACAGACAGACAGACACACCAACAGACAGAGTTTTCATCATTATATAGACAAGAATAATCTGTGGATAACAGCTTGGATATTAAGGAAAAATGGGAACTGGAGATGATCATCATGATTCCAGATAAAGAGGGAATTATTCTGCAGAGAGGGACATAAAGTAACAAATAGCCCTAGAAAAAGAGAGAGACGACTGGTAGTTCTGTATATGCAAATGCAGATCAAAATCTTGTGTCAGGTGCTCATGGAGATCAGGAAACAACAGGATCGACAGGAAGGCAATCCAGGCACTCCGAAAAAGACACATAGAAAAACAAGGAAAGAAATATTATAAACCCTTTATTATAGTGGCTAAATCATTAAAAGAGCCAACATGCTTCGACCACTGCAGGTCTTCTTCAGGGTTTTGAACAAATAGCCCTATTTGGAAGGAGTGCAAATGGAGGGGTTTTGGAGGGGCTGTGGCCTGGTCAGAGAACATACACACATATTCTGGGACTGTTCAAAATTAGTCGGATATTGGTGAAACCTCCAACATAAGAAACAAATGTTTGGATATAGAATTACCCTTAGAACCTTCTTACTTAATAGAAACAGTACCAAGGGATGTATGTGATAACCGGACATCATTACTGAGAATCCTTTTTTTGATTGCAAAGAAGATGATGACAATTTCCTGGCTAAGGCCACAGCGCCCCACAGTAAGGCAATGGAGGAAGACAATTTCTGTATGGAAAGTATAACTGCTAGACTGCAAAACAGATATATTTCAAACTAAATGGGCACCTGTTATTTCGTACCTTTTTAAATGATTTGATCTACTGGACTCTTTGACCTCCCATTTAGACGAGTTTAGTGTTAATTTATAGTTCACTTTTTCTTCACTGTTTACTTTGTACAATGTACACTTTAGTTCAATGTTATGTTCGTTTTTTTTTTCTGTGTGCTCTTTTTTTTCTACCCATTGTGTATTTTCCTTAAACCTGAGGATGGTGGGAATCAAAAATTGACATTGAAAAGATTCCATGCTCTACGGACTCTTTTGCAAGACATTTATGCATGGGCTGTGTCTATGAACATAATAACTGCACTGTGAGACAACATGTAACTTGTGAAACTATAAATATCAAATAAAATAAATTCCTTTGATGAACTCCTTTTATCCATTGCTAGATGTATTTCAACACACATAACTACTGAGCACAGGACTCATCCATTTCTGAAGTAAAACAAAGTGATTTTTAAGCTTGTGTATTAAACTGTAAACTGTCAGCCACATCACCATCATCCACGACACACTGGCTGAGACCTGTTTCAAACAGCATTTGTCCACAAGTCCGTTTTCCATAAATAGCTATCATGGACAATGAGACTTCCTGTTTACACTGCTGAGTTATACTTAGGGGCTGGTTTAGGGATTTGGTAGTTAGTGTCTTCACCGGGCCTTATTACACCCTTGTGGTACTGGAAGTGATGGAAGAAGATCTTATAATCAAGTAAAACTATTGATATCACACTATAAAAATAAATAACTGATTAAAAGTGAAAGTCTTGCATTCAAAAAATGGACTTATAAGTCAACAAAATGCATTTATGTTTACTTACTGCTTCAAGATGGAAGTATTTCTGAGTACTTAAATACCAAACCAAATACTGCTGAATAGTTTAACCTAAAATATATGTATGTACATATACATATGTAATATGTATTTGTTGACTGTATGTTGAGTCTGTGAAATCTGAATGTGCAAAGTAACTGGTAACATGCAGTCAGATACATGCAGTACCATGTTTCCCTTTGGCCCAGAAGAAACTGAATCCTCAGTAGAAGTGAAAATACAGTAACTATATTTACCTCATACCTCTTATTAAGCAAAAGCAACTCGTCGTCTCCTCTTTTTCCTTCAAGGCAGTTTTCTTTTCTCATATATTATTATTATTATTATTATTATTATTATTGTTATCTTTGTCTGTTTTCATGAGGATTGGGGAGAAAAGGAAGGGCAGTGCTATCATCATCAAACAAGTGAGTTCATGTCACAGGGAAAACATTGCAAATCTATTCCATTATTGTGTAGTGCACAGGAGGGTTGCTTGTTGATGGTGATAAGAGAAGCACTTTGAGGCTATTTTTAAGTTAGACAGCATGAAAACTGCACAGGTGTGCCTTAGGCTGGCCTTTCTCTACCATAAGCCGTCTCCAAAGGCGTTTCAGACAATTTGGCAGTACATCCAACTGGCCTCACAACCGCAGACCACGTGAAACCACTCCAGCCCAGGACCTCCACATCCAACATGTTCACCTCCAAGATCGTCTGAGACCAGCCACCCGGACAGCTGCTGCAACAATTGGTTTGTATAACCAAAGAATTTCTGTACAAACTGCCATAAACCGTCTCAGGGAAGTTCATCTGCATGCTTGTCGTCCTCATCGGGGTCTCGACTTGACTGCAGTTCGTCGTCGTAACCGACTTGAGTGGGCAAATGCTCACATTTGATGGTGTCTTGTCTTCACGGATGAATCCCGGTTTTCACTGTTCAGGGCAGATGGCAGACAGCGTGTGTGGCATCGTGTGGGTGAGCGGTTTGCTAATGTCAACGTTGTTGATCGAGTGGCCCATGGTTGCAGTGGGGTTATGGTATGGGCAGGCATATGTTATGGACAACGAACACAGGTGCATTTTATTGATGGCATTTTGAATGCACAGAGATACCGTGACGAGATCCTGAGGCCCATTATTGTGCCATTCATCCACGATCATCACCTCATGTTGCAGCATGATAATGCACAGCCCCATGTTGCAAGGATCTGTACACAATTCCTGGAAGCTGAAAACATCCCAGTTCTTGCATGGCCAGCATACTCACTGGACATGTCACCCATTGAGCATGTTTGGGATGCTCTAGATCGACATATATGACAGCGTGTTCCAGTTCCTGCCAATATCCAGCAACTTCGCACAGCCATTGAAGAGGAGTGGACCAACATTCCACAGGCCACAATCAACAACCTGATCAACTCTATGCGAAGGAGATGTGTTGCACTGTATGAGGCAAATGGTGGTCACACCAGATACTGACTGGTTTTCTGACCCCCCAGACCCCCCCAATAAAGCAAAACTGCACATTTTTTTAACCAGGCACACCTGTGCAATATTCATGCTGTCTCATCAGCATCTTGATATGCCACACCTGTGAGGTGGGATGGATTATCTCGGCAAAGAAATGGTCTTTTGTGTATATAGAAAATGTTTTAGATCTTTGAGTTCAGCTCATGAAAAATGGGAGCAAAAACAAAAGTGTTGTGTTGATATTTTTGTTCAGTGTATATTATCACTCCCATATCTAATGTTAGATTTCTGCATAGCTCGACATCATATTAAAAACTACAAAGGGAATGCCAAGCTAAGCCATGTAGTGACTCTGTCAGAATTGTGTGAGTAAAACAGCCTTGGGTTAACTGTCTGTAAAATATATTGGTCATCTACCCCTTTTCAACAGTCAACAGCTTGGCTTGGCTTAGTTTTGTTTGGTTAGGGCCATTAGGGTCATCAACCGATGATGTCGTTTAAAGGCAGGGGCTGATCCACGGCTATTCCTATATCCTCTGTTACTTTTGCTGCATGTGTTTTTCACAGCAGGGCAGGTAAAAGAGGTTTACCTGTTGAAGGTGAGCTGTTTGCAGAGCACTAAAGAAAACATCTCACTGTGGCTGCCTCTGCTTTTCTGTTCCTCCCTGTGGCATTATTAGACTTGACTTTATTGAAGAAAGGTCCAAGTTTGGCTAATTGAGTGATAAACACATTAATTTCCCATTGATTCTTCACAATAAAAGTCCCCTGTTATTTAGTTGTGTAAAAACTCTAAGTGTGAAGCAGCAAAATAAGGAAATGTTGAGTTTTTGAGCAGCAACTTCATAGAAATTCTAATACAGCTGATAGCTAATCATGAAACAGTAAAATAAAACAGATATTTAAAGTAAAAACAGGACACAGGAGAGAAACTAAACTCCAAACCACAGAGATTCAGTTAGAAGCTACAAAAGTACTAAGAGCTGAACACACAGAGACTCCAAATAATGCCTTTCTCTCTGATCTCCTGCAGACAGAGGTGAGGAAAAGGTCTGGAAAAGGTTCATCTCTGGTGCAGCTCAGCATGGCACAGCATGTCTAAACTGATAAGTTAAATCAACTGCGTTTTTTATAGGTTCTTCAAAAGTTAATGTTATTTGCTGTCTTGTACGGCGGCATATTGGTTCCACCATGATAAAACCCAATATTCTGCTCACTATCTCATTATAATGAAAAACTTTTCAAGTTTAACAATACTCTTTTAATGCTATAACAACATATTTTTCATGTAATGATACCAAATTATTGAGGTTTTACAACTTCTTTTTTTGTTACAACAAATCACTTAATTTGATTAAAAAAACAGCAAAAAACAAACAAACATGTATCTCATTAAAACAAACTTTTCTCATTATAATATGATAACTGTTGTTGTAGTAGGAAACTTCCATATAAGCCTGTCCTAAAAACTACTTTTGGTGGATGATACATTGTCCCAGAAATAATTGCGATAAACAATGCTGAAGACCATTTTATGCCACTGACATTTTGATTATAAAATCGCAAATACACACTCTCAAAAAAATTCATTGGGGATTGGAATATGAAAAAAACTCAAAATATCCTCAATAAATGAAACCTAAAAAAAATACTACAGAATTTTTTTTTCAAATTGACTCTCTGGTTCTGGTAACAATTTGCACTTAAATAAATATGAAACATTTGGCACAGCGGCATAGACAGTCATTCCGTAACAGGCAAAACTCTGCTGTTTATTCTGGCATCTTGTTGGCTAAAATGTTGGTGACATTCTGGTGTAAACACAAAAGCATCTGAACACAAGGGGGGTATCGTATAATATATGGACATGACCTCAATAATTTTTTAAGAAGTTAATAAGTCGATGACATAATTATCCTGACAGGCCTAATTACATATGGCATTTACAAGAAGATGGAGAGACTGTAGCCTACATTGGCCAGAAAAAAACTATAATGTGTGGTCAAAATGTTGTTTACTCTGGTTTTTTATTTTTTTGTTTTGTTTTTTATGCTTGGGACTCAGAAGGATGAAGTACCATCGGGGCTGCAGTGTGGTTGAGTTTGCTCTAGGACAAAAGGGTGTGGGCATCCTGGACAGGTCACCAGTCTATCACAGGGCTGACACAGACAGACACACAAACTTCTCTTCTGTTCTTCTTCTCTTCGTCTTTCGGCTGTTCCCTTTAGGGGTCGCCACAGCGAATTATCTGCCTTCATCTAACCCTATGCTCTGCATCCTCTTCTCTCACACCAACTGACTTCATATCCTCTTCCACTACATCCATAAATCTCCTCTTTGGTCTTCCTCTAGGCCTTGGCAGTTCCAGCCTCAGCATCCTTCTACAGATATATTCACTATCCCTCCTCTGAACATGTCCAAACCATCTCAGTCTGGCCTCTCTGACTTTATCTCCAAAACATCTAACATGAGCTGTCCTTCTGATGTACTCATTCCTGATCCTATCCATCTTTGTCACTCCCAAAGAGAACCCCAACATCTTCATCTCTGCTACCTCCAGCCTGAGTGAGTTATGAGTGAGTGAATGAGTGAGTTATCTAGTAATAATGAGAGCATATGTCTTAACTGGAAGAATATCTTGCTATGTAAAAGGTATCTTTTAAACACTGAGGAAATGTCCTCATTAAAACGACAAACAGCAGACTTTTTTTCGTCACAATGGCAGCAATGCACTTCTCTATGTTGTATTTAATATTCCATACATAAGTAGAAACACGGGGGTGAAGATGATGAAGTACCTTGTATCCAGAGTTGTCTTGATTTAGGTTGTGGTCTTGCTGTGATCTTGTGCTCTGAGGCCCATGCCAGGTCTCCAACAGTGGGAGGATGCTGAGGGCGTTGTCCTGAGTGATGGGCATCCTGGCATCCTGGGCCTGTTGGGGAGTCCCTCACCAACAGCCGCTCTGATGCTTCCAACAGTTAGTGCAGACACAGGAACCAGTGCGGGCTGACAGCCCCAAATCCATCTCTGAAAGAGGTGGGCTGCAGAGTAACTGGACAAACTCTACTTGGAGACTTCCAGATGAGCCAGGGTGGAAAAAACTGGATGACTGACTGGATAGGTCTGCAGCATCAGGCCATGTCCTAAAGACAAAACAAGAACATTTTACATTGAAGTAGAAGATAAAAAGGTGTATAAAAAGAAATAACATCAATGAAAATATTTTTCTAATTTTGTGTTTTTGTAACCCTAGTCCATATTTAAAAAATACTTGATTTTTAAGAATAATTCAAATACCAGATAAAGGCCAATTAGCTAATGATTCACAATTATGAATGCCAGAATTTTCCAGTACATGTATTTACACACAGTATATCTTACAGTTTACATTTTGCAGAAATCTGAGTCAGAGTGAGTCTGTGTCAAAGGCAATAAACTGGATGCCCAAGACAAAAAAAAACTTTCTGTGGTATAGAATGCCACTGAACACATCTTGCTTTCACTCTTCTTGGTTTAGCTGAACACATGTTAATACTGACCATCCTCAATAACCAGAGCTGGCCATGCCCATTAAACCATATAGGCAGTTGCCTGGGGCCCCATGGAAAATATTTTTTTAATTAAAAAAAATCAGTTAAATAAAATTAATAAGCAAGACAAGAACAAAAGTCCCAAGCTGTTGTTCAACAGATTTCCAACATTACAGCCTATGATTTAAATTAAAGGAATAGGTCAGATTTTTATAAGTTCGGTTGTATGAGGTAGCTACTTATCCACAGACAGTATATTACATACAGTAGATGTCAGTCAGCACACCACCAGTTTGGAGAAGCTGTCTTAAGTATGACATGGAAGCTAAGCAATCCACTGTTGTGGAGGGGTCAGCAACAAAGCATATTTTAGTCACTTAAGCTTTAGTCACCAGTTTAAGTGTAAATTATTCATTCATTCATTCATCTTCTAACCGCTTCATCCTCTTGAGGGTCACGGGGTGGGGGTGGGGGGTCGCTGGAGCCTATCCCAGCTGACATCGGGCGAGAGGCAGGGTACACCCTGGACAGGTTGCCAGACTTAATGTCAGCCAGTGATTTCCACCAAGAAAATGAAGCCATTATATCTCTCTTTAAAGCCAGATTCCATTGACAAAAACTGTATTTTCACATTGCTGAACACAGGAGCTGCTGGTCTACCACTGCCTCGATCAGTTAGTTTTTGCTATTGTGTGACTTTGGCGTATAGAAGTGTGATTTCAGATTCACCAAAGTCACACAGTAACACAAACTAACTAACTGATTGAGGAGGTGGTAGACCAGCAGCAATGTTAAAATACAGTTTTTGTCAATGGAATCTGGTGGCTTTGACGAGAGCATTGATGGGGAACTGAAGCTGTTAAGGTAAAGTGGTGAAAATTACCTTCAACGTAGCATACACTTAAACTGATAAAGACTTTTTTAGGTGTCTAAAATATGTTTTGTTGCTGACCCCTCCACACCAGTACATTGCTTAGCTTCCAAGTCAGAGTCCAGCCTGTTTCTCCAAGCTGTGGAGGAGCAGACTCACATCTACTGTATGCAATACACTTACTATGGATAAGTATCCCATACAACTCCACTTCAAAAAACCCAAACTATCCCTTTAAATAAATTACATTTGAAGTTCAGTTAAAAAGGACCATTAAGAACATTAAATCTAGTGTTGCTGCTGATAGATCCCACTTTAGTCTTTAATATACTTATTTGTCCATTATGTTTCCTTAAACCAATATTTACATTACAAAAGTTGGTTCAGTGCCATGTAAGGTTCCAGCACATTTCAATGAGGAGGCCCCCCCAAACTGAATCCTGTGTAGGGCCCCCATAAGTCTAGAGCTGTCCCTGGTGTGAACTTTCACTTTATCTGAGGTTGAGCCATGACAACACTTTTTAAGTGCCTGTTATTTTAGTTTATTTACGCTAAGTCTATCCATTTATAGCAATGTACAACATCCTGAAATACACCAAAGCTAAAAAGTGCCTGGTCTCACCCCACTGAAATAAATTAAAACCAACAATTGCCTGGTTGATAAAAAAGAAATCTATAAATGTACGCTTTACTTCCATAACTTATAAGGCTATGCTTTGTAATTGGCTAACAGTAATGTTAAGTTCATTGTAAATGGTGTGAAGCACACTAAACAAGCAAGAGTCCTTCAGGGGCCCCACTCACAATGAAAGGCTCCTAAGTGAGGAATCTGGGTTGACCCTTCATCTCCATGCTTAACTATAGACAGAGAGCTGAGTGCAACCACATCTGTGGCAGATATAGACAAAAACGCAGGCTACCATGAGACCACACTTTAATGACTATGCAGAGCTTGGGCTTCAAATAAACTGTTGGTCTTTGTGGTACCATCTGCCTCTACTATTCCTGTACACTCCAAGTGAAGGCAAACAGGGCCTGCCCTGCTCTGGCCTGAACTGAACCACGGACTGGAATAGGAGGTGTGAGTTTACAAGAAGGTAGTGAAGGTGAGGGTATAGTAGGAGCTCGAGGAAACAGAGCTTTTACACTGTGATATTAGGAGGCAAAGAAGACAGTAACAATCATATAATAGATGACTAAAGGTCCAAGAGATGAGGGGGAGCTTTTCTGGGTTTAGCTAAATATGCAGCATTCTTAAAGGGCAGCTCCTCCCATTCAGGGGGAGATCAGCCAACAGCCATATGTTATGCACATAGTCTGGTACTGGCTCTTTCTTTGACTTTTTTTTTTTTGCATTATTGCTGACCTTATTTCTATCTTACTTACCAATCATTTTCCTTTGTATGACTTATTCTCCTACTTCCACTATCGCTAGCAGTCTAACTCCTAAGGCTTAGACCTCCACCACGTCCAGTACCTGAAATATTTAAATCCAATGTGATAGGTTATCATTTACACATCTCCAAATCTGTAAGCCGAATATAGTATATGTACAAGAAACAAATCTTCATAAAACAGAAGACTGCAGACATAAGTGGAACTGAAAAGCCCAAATAAATCAATCTAAATTTAATGCCTGAGCCAGAGAAGTAGCAAATACTCATTAGCCCATTTTACACAGAGAGCGCACAATATATACAGGGCCACTACGAAGTCCTTCCTTTAGTCCTGCCGGCTTCATGGAAGCCAGTCAACATTTGTATGTGTGACCCACATGCGCTGAAAAATGGGCCCTTTATGGGATTACTCACAGGTTCCATAATTGCTTTATGCCAACTGCCCAAATGGGTGGGTTTACCTGAGTGGGCCCCACATGGGTTATGCTAGGATTACCAAGTGGGTATGGGCCCAAAATGGGAATCTTATCTGGGGCCCACTCAGGTAAACCCATTGAAGTGGGCAGTTGGCATGTGGCCATTATGGACCTGTGCACAGTCCCATATGGGGCCCATTTTTCAGCCCATTTTCTACCCACATGGCCCCAAATTTAAATGTTGGCTGAGCAGCGTGACAGGTGTGACATGTAACATACACATCTGCAATGCGTTCTAAACAATAATAATGGCATTAACGTGGCAATAACAATTATTTACCATCCCTGTTATATGGCAGCTGATGTTGTCCTCTTCTCTGAGAGTAGGGAGCTCACAGACCCAGAGGCTAGCTGCTAACTGCTACAAGCTACTATCTAAACCATCCGCAGTGGGACGCACGCATAACATGTCATCAAAACATCACAATCACATCATCCATGATCTTGTCCTTCCAACTTTCCCTTTTATACAGACATTGTTTCAACGCTGTTATTACCCATGATACCGCCTTCAAGGTGAGACACCTCTGCCCCCCCCCCCCCCATTCCGCACTTTAAACTTTTATACAGAACACTGGGGTGGCACAACAGTGTGAAATTCCCACTTTGATGAGGCAGTATGGAAGGGGCTACTTAGAGCTAGAATTACTTAGTCACAGTTGTATATCTCTGCCAACCAGTCAAGTAAAAATTTACATTTATGTCCCTCTAGACTCATATGTAGCCATGACAGTTGACAATGCTTCAAATATGGATGACCCTGCAAAGATGCTGCAATTTCTAAAATGTGGATGCTTCACACATATCTTCAGCCTAGCATAGAAGATCTATATAATTAGCACCATTTTAAGGTGGGAACCCAAGATTAGTGTCAACAATTCAGCATTTAACCAAATGTCTCCCTTTCTGTTGTTGCGAAATGTTTTTGCAGAAAATTATGATGTCACAGTGAAGCTGACCTTTGACCATTTGGATATATGGTTTCATCACTTCATCAATATATCCTATTAGACATTTGTGTCAAATTTTGGCGAAATTAGCGCATGAATTCTTGAGTTAAGGCCAGTTGTGAGGTCACAGTGACCTATGACCACCAAAATCTTATCAATTCATTGTTGAGTCCAAGTAAATGTTTGTGTCAAGGCACTCTTCAGATATTGCGTTCACCAGAACGCAGAAAGACATAGTGACATACATACAGACAGACAACCAACCCAAAAAACATAATGCGCTTGGCCACAGCTATGCAGAAAACATTTCTAAGTTGTCAATTTGGCTATCCACATTTTGTGATGGTGAGGGTCCTGTCTGGTCCTCTTCCGAGCTACACTCAAACTTTCCATCTCCCCTATCTCCTTGTTTTGCTCCCTCTTATTCTTAAAGTTACAAATCCTTAGTTCAAACTACTGTTGTCATGCAGGTGGGGGAAGTGGAGGGATCCAAATGCAGACAATGCAGATGGTCTGGATCCAGGCAGAAGATTTCAGTGATTTATTGATAAACTAAGCTTACAGGCAAGTACAGGTAGAGGTTGTAAAACAGAGGCATGAAGCAACATGGCAACTTGCAACACAGAAACTTTGATGATCAGACAGGGGGTGGAAATGTGCTCGTTTAATACTGCAGGGTTAATGGGGGCAAGTGGACACAGGTGAGCAGGTGGGTGGGGAAGGTAAGGTGACTGGGACTGGAGACTTTAATGCATGAGAGATAAGGGAAGGTGGAAGAGTCTGAGGGCACCTGGTGGACAGGGAGAAAATGACAATGAACTGGCTTGGGGCAGGGATGCACTGATTTATCAGCCAAACATCTGTACCAGTCAGTATTCACATTACTGCCTGCCATTGGCCTGTGTGAATAAGATGACATTCACTGATGGCAGTGGCCTAAGTTTTTCTGTTGGGTCACATTAATTTAGTGCAGGCTAAAAAGCAGGGCTCAAAACTGATGTCACTCATTGTCCCAGAGACAAAAGAAAACATGTTTGGGATGAACAGAGATCTTCCCTGTGATGCCTTTGGAATGAAAGGACACAGTAAACTTATTACTGATGCCTCAGGGGACCAGCATATCGTTTCCCTGATAATGCTACATTGAGCTCAACAAATCTGTGTTGAAATCAGCAGGAAGAGAACTTGTTAACCCTAGCTGTTATCTGTTAGCAGTCAGAACTAACACCTGAGAGAGGTTGCATTGAGTTATATTATGATGTGTTCAAGCTCTATTCAGTAAGATGAGCACTGGGTGAAAATGAATCACAACATTCTTATGGTGTGTTCAAACTTAAATAAATACAGCTGTTTAAACATAGTGAATGTAGCTTTAGCATGCTGTGCAGCTAATGTGGCTTTGATTGTAAGCCCACACATTAGCACCAAGTTGCTGAAAGTTAAAGTGGTCGGCTGGACAGACAGCGTAACGCCAGGGCCACACCGCCCGCGGAAGCGCCACAAATAGCCTCGAAGCGCCGAGAAGAGAAGGCAGTTTCCTTTCGGCGCCCATGTTAACCGACTGTGTCGTCCACACTGGCCGCGCCGCGCCGGGAAGCTCCGCAGCAGGCTCACGATTTGCAGCGATCAGTTCAGCGTCTGGTCTATTTTCTGCGCGAGCCGCGAGCGAATCTGACAAGCCAGGCAGTGAAAAACAAGAGCTGGGAGCAGAATCGCTTGTCGACGGCATGGAGAAATGCGCGTCTGATGTGAACAGAGGTGCTCCGGCGCGCACGAGAATTTCGGTGCGCTGCGCTTCCGCAGGCTGTGTGGCCCAGGCGTAAAGCTATATGGGGGCCAATAAGACCATTATGATTCCCATATGCATTTAGCTTTACTGTTATACTAGGGATAATAAGCCTCAATTGCAGCTCCATTGCAGTTCCAGTGTAACATTACAAGTGATCCAAGTGATAAGAAAAGAAAAACTGTTTGCCAAACAAATAGGCAGGCAAAAAATGTTCAGTGACTTTGTGACATTTGAACATGTCCTCAAATAGCATGACATCATTAGTCAGCCTATTGCTCTCTCGCTTTCTTTCTCCTCTTCCTCCTTAATGTAGCCTATGTCTCTGTCTTGGCCTCCTTCAGTAGGCTATCTGGCTATGTCAGTAATTCAAAAACAGAATTCAAAAATATATTTTCACTCAATAAAACCAGAATAAATAAAAGACAGTAATATACACAAAACAAATAACAGACTTTAATGAAAACGTTACTTTTTGGGACAAAAAGATGAACATGTCCTGCACATAAAACGTAATCACTATGTCACTCTCTCTCGCTCCTCTCTTCCTTCTTAATACTGTTCTGTCTCTCTAGCTCTTTTCTTGGCCCTTGTTGTGTCTATTTTTCAAATACACGAAATGTATACAGTCTATGGGCAAGACACATAAGAGACGTGACAAAAAGTGCATTGTAGCCAATCAGAGGCAGAGTAGGGCGGGTCTTGCCAAGAAAAGCCAATAGTGAAGCAGCAAACAGAATAAACTGAAGGATTAGTATGTGATGTCATGTGGAAGTGCTTCCCTCGTCTACATGCCTCAGTGTGGCACTGGCATCAGTCACATTACCTATCCTCAGTTTTATTATCCTTACTTTTATCCAGACCTCTGAAAAAAGAAAAAAGGCTGCTGCACAGGGGTGAAAATCCCATTTCATAGTTGGGGGGGACAATAAAAAGTAAAATTTTAGAGAATAATTCCAAGGGGGGACAAGGAAAAAAAGTTGTAGCCTGTCTTTTATACAACATCTTTTACTGCAATTTGACGCTTTAATCTTCTCTCTATCTCTCCATCAGGCAGAGTTAATGTCTATACTAACTAAATTAAAACTAAAACTAAACATTTCCTGCAATTAAACTGGTAAACTGGTTTATAAACAGTGTGCTGTGAGATCTGCCGCTGCGCACCTCACAACCGTGCGTAACAGTCGCGCGTAATGACCGCTCCTTGTCTGCACGTCTTTGATGTTTGTCTCACTGACAGGTGGAGAGCCTACAGACAGGTACCCATTAGCTACGCTCCGTCACAACCGTGCGTAATAGTCGCGCGTAATGACCGCTCCTCGTCTGCATGTCTTTCACGTTTGTCTCACTGACAGGTGGAGAGCCTACAGACAGGTACCCATACGAGCCGCTCCGCCACAGCAGTGCGTAATAGTCGCGCATAATGACCACTCCTTGTCAGTTAGACTGCACGTCATTCATGTTTGTCTCACTGACAGGTGGAGAGCCTACAGACAGGTACCCATTGCTCCGTCACTGACTGCTCTTGTCCTGTCCTCTCCCTCTTCTTTCTCTCCTGTCCTCTCTGACTATCACTAAACTCTGAGCTTAATCATTAGCTTTTAGCTTAGCAGCACTCATAATTGAGTAGGCTTTTGAACAATGCAGGAGAAATGTTGCAGGCAGTTTATATTATCAGCCTGGGCCTGGGGCTTGTTGTAACAGTAAATGGGATGTGTTGTAACTTGTGTAAGTTAAACTGTGTCTGTGTGAGTGTACATCTTACCCTGCGATGCGCGATGTGGGTAGCGGGTCCAGCCACATGCTGCTACTGCTGCCAAGCAGCCACGCCCGTTGGAAAGAGTGTGGGATATACCACTACTAGGAATGGGAGGGGGGGACTAAATCTTTTAAGATTTGAATAACACATTATTGCGCGATTATAATGAGCA
Source organism: Epinephelus fuscoguttatus (assembly GCF_011397635.1). Lineage (NCBI taxonomy): Eukaryota > Metazoa > Chordata > Actinopteri > Perciformes > Serranidae > Epinephelus > Epinephelus fuscoguttatus. Next base: position 5,664,772 of record NC_064757.1, read on the forward strand.
CCGCTTACATTGTGCTTTTAATAAATACTACTGCATTGTTCAAAAATTATTAATTGTGTCTCAAATGATTCTAGGGGGGAACAGCTTTACTGAAGGGGGAGTCATGTCCCCCCTGTCCCCCCCCGGGATTTCCGCCCCTGCTGCTGCACTTCAGTTTTTCCTGGGAAAAAGAGCTTGTAAATTTTGTGGACACTACCACACTACTCAGTCAATTAATCAACTTCCCTACTGAAAAGCTATTTGACTCAGAAAGTAGTGACGTTACAGCCATGCTACTGAGAAATGTAGTTAAGTTAGCAAAATCAGCATTTGTAGTGACGCTACTGCCCAACACTGATAATGAACATGCAAACGACAAATCAGAAATTTGCAGCAACATTTTTTTGCTGACACATGATATCAAACAAAAGCCAGAAACTGTATCATATAAAGTTGCTATGAGCTGTAAATTCCCCACTTCTACACAGAAGGCACAAGATAACATGATGTCAGAGCCTTTCGGTGCAGTCTCTCCGCTTCCGGGCCGCAGCATATTGTCCGCAGCTGCCTGTACTAAAGAACAGCATGAGAGTGAAGAGCACTCACTCTGCAGTGAGATCTAGTGACCAAAATGTCCCTAAAAGTACAGTGCACAGCACACTGACTGAAAAAAAAAAGATTGCTCGAATTAAAGCAATCTCAAGACTTTAATTTCTCAAGCATAACCACCATGAAAGACAGACAGCCAGACAGACAGCCAGACAGCCAGACAGACAGACAGACAGACAGATGTGTTTACAACAACTGATAGGTAGTTGTTCACTAGCTAGCGAAAGTGTTTGTTGTAGCTAAACTGCTAAATTGCTCATGGGTTAGGGTCTATGGTTACCAAAACAAAATACTTGCTTTCTCTGGACTGGAGCAGAGTGGACCTTGTGTCCACTGAGCCCAGAAAAACCAAGACAGAAGCAATCTGGCCAATGGAGACGTGTAATCACAGTGTGTAAATGAGGCCTTTTGGAAAGACTTTCTATTCTAATCTTCAGACAGACATACAGACAGACAGACAGAGGAGACAGAAGCAGAATCAGTTCATCAACTGTTGACACACATCAGTTAAATAACAACAGTATTAACATTACATTTCCAGTAACGACCTAAATCCCTCTAAATGAAGCCCTTCCCCCTCTGCACATAATCTCTAGCTCACTGCTCGACTCTTGTTACAGAAAAAGACCCACAGTCTATTGATACACATTCACAGCAGGATTTGTCCGCTCTCTTCTCATCCCTGAAAGTGGTGCCCATTTCAAATATATCTGTTGCTAGAAACGGTAATAAAATGCTTTGAACCACGCTTAATGTTCCGACTTTCCTGTGCAACAGCATAAATCCTGGAGAAAAGGAACAGTTGAAGCAAAGCAGTTTAAATTCTAAGCTTCAACACCTGAGAACAAGTGTGTTCTCATCAAGGACATCTACACATTTACTGACCCTTTCCTGTTCTATTGTCTCCACTCCTGATGCTGACACCATACATCATATCATCCAACAGACAGACAGAATTTGTTGTGTGTGCAGGCCCAGCCACCTTAAATGGTGCACCTATATGAAAAACTGATCGGAAGATAAAGTATATGTACCTCCAAGCGGGAGTAGCCTTTCTCTCCAACACTGTACTTGTCAACAGCTAACACATGTAATTGCATAAGTCTGAGTGCGTGCAGAGCAAGAAGCAAGCAATGGGACATCTGCAACTTTGAACTCATTTGCTCTGCAACAAGATGAAATCAGCAACAGGGATGCATGATAATATCGGCGACCATCAGATTCGGCTAACATGCTTTTTCTTGTTTTGCACATCCATCCATCCATGCATTTTCATCTGCTTATCCGGGGCTGGGTCTTGGGGGCAGCAGGCCAAGCAACGCACCCCAGATGTCCCTCTCCCCAGCAACTCTTTCCAGCTCCTTCTGGGGGACCCCAAGGCGTTCCCAGGCCAGATGAACCTCCTACCAGTGGGACATGCCCAGAACACCTCCAACGGGAGGTGCCCAAGAGGCATACTGATCAGATGCCCAAACCACCTCAACTGACCCCTTTCGACGCAAAGGAGCAGCAGCTCTACTGATGTCTATGTCTGAGCTCCTTACCCTTTCTCAGCCACCCCACAGAGAAAACTAATTTCAGCTGCTTGTGTCTGCAATCTCATTCTTTTGGTCACCACCCAGAGCTCACAGCCATAGGTGAGGTTGGGACATAGATGGGCCAGTAAAAAAAACTCAGCTCCCTCTTCACCACAATAGTCCTGCACAGTGCCTGCATCACTGCAGAAGTTGCACCAAACCGCCCATCCATCTCACGCTCCATTCCACCCTCATTCGTGAAAAAAAACCCCAAGATACTTGAGCTCCCTCACTTGAGGCACTAACTCTCACCCAACCCCAATCCACTGTTGCATCGAGGCGACCCTCTCATTCTCCACGGAGAACCCAACACAGTGGTGCTCAGCCAGGGGCTCATGAGTATCCCCACACCCGCCCCGTTTCTCTAATCCTGGGAAAAGGTGAGATTCCAGCACCTCTCCAGGAGTTTGGTTTGAGAACCTGTGCTGCGGAGGTGAGTCCAACTATATCTAGTTGGTATATCGCATTTCATTTCTCAATCTGCCGGTGGGCAGTCACAATAAGAATATGCATGAATAGTATGATGTTATTTCCACTAAATGACTTGTTATATATTGGCATATTGAATATCTGCAAAAAATCCAATACCATACATCCCTAATCAGCAATAACTTTTTTCCTATAATGACCAAAAATGATAGAAGCAGTGAAAATGTACCCAAATCTCAGTGCACATTAGAGAGGTTCTACAATACTGCCTATATTATCAAACATGTATACAGCCTGCATGTGATGGACTGTATGCTTATTAATAGAATACTAGAACTAGAAAAACAAAGGATGTGTTCACTTTACAAGCAAATATGGCCCAAATCCACAGATAGGATTTTAGCAGCGTAGTGTGGACATAGAATTTTCCAAATAGATCTGGCCTACTTTTTATAAGCAGTCCTTAATCTGAAACATATCTGATAACTGTCCAACTGCTGTGAGAAAGGTCATATCAATTCGTGTTTTTCAATTCATCCTTTTCCACATCATACTTCATTGTGCAGGTGCACATCACTCACCACAAAGGGTTGGAGGAGTACACTGAAACTACAGAACTCTGCCGTAGTCGTACTGCTGCTGTGGTAGGCTGCCCCACATGCCAGTCAATAGAGATTGACTGCCAGATGCTTTCTGACAGGTACAGCTCACCTGCATGCCATGACAGCCTTGTCATGAGGTGCTGACAGAGATACTGGAAAGTAGCCCTGGACATCCAAAGGTTTGGAAGAAGTGTTCCTCTGTGGCTGCCCCACCACTCCTGACTCCTCTCCTGGCCACACCCACATCTCCCTCTCCACAGAACAACTGCTGACAGAGCTAGTGGACCGAAAACCCATTTGTATGACAGCCTGTTATCACAAAAAGAAAAACACCCATTTCTCCAAAGGTCCATTTCATGCAACAAAAAAACCCCTACAAACTCTCCCAAACAGAAGCACATTGCCTATTACTATGCAAAATGATGTCATCAGACGTTCCTCCTCCTGCAATGAGAATAAAGCCTGCACCTATGTGTAGAAATAAATATGACTTAAAATTGTGTTGCAGTGTTTCCAGTGAATGCTTAATTGGGTCTGCATTTGCATATAATATAGTGTCACCTACATAGAAATATAATTGACAACTATTGTTGAACACAAAACACAAAACACAAAACACAGGTCGGTTGCATAAAGCACTTCAAGTTTTACCTTTAAATCGGAATTGAGGTTTCCTGAAGAAAATAAAAATCTGTTGCACAAAACATCCTTAAGTCTTCTCCCTAAGTTTCCTTAACTTTTTCTCCTGATCTTGTTCTTATACTTTAGGAATTGCTTAAATTTTTGTTTGTTAGACCATTGCACAGAGGACCTCAGCAAGCAAAGTAAGGAAAAAAAACATAAAGTACCTCTGACTGCATCTTTGCTCTGCAACATTGCTCTTTGTAAAGCATCTCTGAGTATCCTGAAAAGTGCTATATAAATCCAATGTATTATTATTATTATTATTATTATTATTACTATAGCTTTTGTTTCTGGCGATAAACAAGGAAAATGAAGGCAACCTGAGAAGAGTGTTCCACGACAGGGAGAACTTGATGGACACCCTTAATGATGAGCAACTTATTTTGTATTATAAATTTGATCAGAGGTCAAATTATGATTTGTCTCAACGTCTGAAGTTGGATTACTCAACTTTCTGAAGCTGCGCTCTTTCAGCCTTGTTGCAATTAATGATTGCTCTGTGGCTTTATGTAGCTTCCAATCAGTTATTGGTGAGGCATTTCATGTATTTAAGTCTACAGTGTGCATTTACCAGGTTTTTAAACGCCCTAACCTGTCTGCTGAACACTTTGGTGAAGTTTTTGTCCTAGCAAGAGAAGGATTAGATAGCGATAACAGGTAGGCTGTCACAAGCGTAAGTGCAAGCAAACAAATGGTCTTCATGGAAACAGTAGAATTTACTGGTGTAAAATCTCTTTCAGCGCAGTAAATACCTTAATGTCTTTCCGTGACTAAGGAAACCTCTGTGCAACACCCTTAACATTTCCTCAGCTAAGGAAAAACTAAACTTTAAGTGTAATATTTAAGGAGCAAACTTGTGCAAGGTCCAGGGTCCTTAAATTGTTCTCTTAAGTTTCAGTTGCATACCTTGAGCCACAAAACTACAATAGAATTATCCAAGTAATTTCCAAATCAGGTTATAGTAGTGTTGCCAAAATGATAAGGCACTTAAACAACATATTGTGATCTACATCTCTATTATAATTGAAACTTGAAACCATTTTTTAAAATGGAAGTTTGTGTAAAAAGTCTCCTGTTTTGAAAATGATTAAAACATAGTTGAGATTTTCCTTCAAGTTGCATTTTTTGAAAAATATCTTAGATAGGAAATGGACACAGTATGATAATCGTCAATTTTTATATCACGGTATACCTTAAAACCTGTATATCACTGCAACCCTAGATGTAATACAAACCATTAAGTCCTGTTTCACACTTTTAAATGCTTCACACTTCCTTCCAGGACTCCCTAAGTTTGATGCCACTGCACCTCTTTATATTCAATACTGCACAAACAACTATCCATGGACTTAAAGGTCTCACTGTATTTTTCAAGGTGTGCACACGGTGCTTTACTATTCGATGTACAAATTTCAATACAGTTTGATACCAAGGATTAGTTCCATACTTATTGTTTTATGTTTCAGGCTGACCTACATGTCTCATCCCACCCCTCCCCCTTTCCCCTGCTCTTCTCCAAGGCGCCATATGGCCAAGGATTACAAAAAGCCCCATTTCAGTACATTCAAAATGTCACATTGTTACAGAATAAAGGAGGAAGCAATGCTAATGTGGTCCACTGTAGTCTAGACACTTATGAACCATTTCAAACCCACTTTAAAAGCATTAAACCCTTTTTAAGATATAAAACAGAACTTTATTCCCAACAAAGATTGTTATTCCTGTAATTATTGCTATGAACAGCTGATTTAGCTGCTCTTTGCTCTTGGGCTGTTCTGTTGCTGAGTTATTTTCCAATAAAATGACATAATTTTAGTTATAGGAGGGTTTTGGCACCCCTGCAGTTAGAGTGGTACAGCACTGTCATAAATGTAAATTGCACCTGCAGGTTGCAAACTGTTTATGTAGTCCTGATTTAAGCTGTGGTGATCTGTCTCACAGCCAACAGACAATTACTGTGTACATCCCAGCCAATGCTATTTTTGAAAGATTGCGATGTAGGTTGTTAGCTCATGGGTGTCGTCCCTGTCTCATGGAGTTTTGTAGTTTTCCCAGATGGCAAAAGTCACATTCAACAAGCAGCGGGGATAAGGAGCTGAAACCTGTTTTTTGTTTTCTCTTTCTTCTTTTCTTCGTCTGGTAATGCAGTCAAATGTGTGTTAGCATGTTCAGTGTTTCTACTCTCATCCTTACTACGATGAAGCAACACCGACACAACATCTTCGTCCTCTTCCACACAACTCTCTCCCCTTTGCTGTTGTAGCTGACCGATCTGCAGGCAGGTCTCCTTGCTCTACCATTTCATTTGTGTTTGTCATAGTGTAACTGGATCACATGCCAATGTGCTTGTTGTTCTCACCTTTGCATGCGTCGCTAACGGCATACCACTAAAGGTTTTAAGGAGGAACTCATGCTTATGGTTCTGCATTACGTGCATTAATCTACATACCACCACTGCTATCCAGCTGTGGCATCAGGCCAGCATCCGACCCAGGCAGCGTAATTTCATGGAGGGGAGGAGGGGTCAGGGGGAAACAATAACATTGTTGGAATCTGATTCAGATTCTGATGAGAAGGAGGGATTTTAAAAGCAAGAGAGGGGGTGAGAGCAGGCCCCCAGGAACACTGTTCAGCCTTGCAGCTATTTTTTTCCAGCGACCACTCACGATATTGCAACAAAAATCCCCTGTGGCCCAAAAAGCACTTACCCCATAGGCCACGATTATAAAAGAGACATCTGTAAAGCTGTTGACAGGACACCGCGGACTGCAAAAAAGGTCAATTATGATTATTTCTATTATTCATTTTTGATTAATGGAGGTTTAATATGTGAAAAACTTTCCTGGAGCAGAGAAAAGTGATTTAAAAATCTGTGACGTTTTCACAATGTAAAGCCTATGAGCCAAGTAGGAACATACAAGCAGGGCCAGCAGGGCGAAACACTACCTATTCAGTGGGCCATATTCTGCTAACTCTGAAAATAAAAACTAGGTATCTAGGTATTATTAAAATCTATGGGTATAAGACTGTGTGTGTGTGTGTGTGTGTGTGTGTGTGTGTAGATTAAAGTTCAGATACAGTGGCATGCAAAGTTGGGCACCCCTAGTTTAAATTTCTTTTACTGTGAGTAGTTAAGTAAGTAGACAATGAACGGATCTCCAAAAGGCATGACGTTAAAGATGAAACATGCTTTTCGACATTTTAATCAAGATTATTGTATTATTTTTGTTTTGTACAAATTTAGAGTAAAAGAAAGAAAAGGAGCACCATGCAAAAGTTTGGGGACCACAAGACATTTGAGCTTTTGAGACAACTTCTCAAGACCTCAAGACGTCTCAGACCATCATTAGCCTGTTAGGACTATGGGCTGTTCACAGTCATCATTAGGAAAGATGATACAAATTTCAAAGCTTCGTAAAAACTCTGACTCCTGACAACAATCAGCAGCCATGGGCTCCTCTAAACAGCTACCTAGCACTCTGAAAACTAAAACAACTGATGCCCACAAAGCAGGGGAAGGCTATAAGAAGATGGCAAAGTGTTTTTAGATAGCTGTTTCCTCAGTGCGTTATATAATTAAGAAATGGCAGTTAATAGGAACTGTAGGGGTCAAGTTGAGGTCTGGAAGACCAAGAAAACTTTCAGAGAGAGGATTGTTAGAAAGGCAAATCAAAACCCCTGTTTGACTGCAAAAGACCTGCAGGAAGATTCATCAAACTCTGGAGTGGTGGTGCAACTGTGCAGCAACTTGAACAAATATGACCTTCATGGAAGAGTCATCAGAAGAAAACCTTTCCTGTGGGGAAATGCTTATATCCAGCAGCTCACATAACTGTATTACTACAGTTTATTTAACTGTATTATACCAGTAGTTTAATTACCTTTGTTATAACAGTACTTTATTTAACTTTACTCCAAGAGTACTTCAGTTCAGTTCTTTTTTGCCATCATTGTAACAGTACTTTACTTAACTCTAACAGTACTTTAACAGTATTGTGTCAAAAGTTTATTTAACTTTATTGTAACAGTACTTTAACTGTATTATAACAGTGGTTTATATAGTAGTTAAACATTTTAGTAGTCTATAGTAGTTTGGAGGAGTTTCAAAATTTTAAGATAAATATTTTGTATTTGCGATATAGCCTAAAATATTGCAACATTATTTAAAGCCTGTATCCCTGCGGGAAAAGCTCACCACGCAAACAAAGAAGGCCAATGGGCTCTGTAGATTGAACAGGCTCAATTAAGTCTGACACGTTTTACCCAAGAAAGGCTGTCAAGATGAAGTTGGTTTAAAGTTATTTAATCAGCATTTTCCTCTCCTCTCTTTAACAAGTTGTAAAATTTGTTATAAACCATGGTTTGTCAGGGGGTGAAACTAATTCAGGGCTCTGGGGCTGGACAGGGGAACTAGAACATGCCAGGGATTAGAGATATTTATTGTTTCAGGCTGTGGTGAGCTGCTGTCAGCAGTTTATGTGAGCGGTGTGCAGAGGGAGCAGAGCACGCTGATTCGGTCTTGAAACCGAGTGAATTTTCACCTTGCCATGTAAATATGACCACAACAGTCTCTCTGTAGTGTGCATCTTGAACACAACAGCTGGGTGCATGTGTGTGCGTGCGTGCGTGTGTGTGTGTGCGTGCGTGTGTGTCAGATAGACAGTTTCATTCCAAAACTAGCATCCAGGTGTTTCCCTGTTTTCCTTCAGACCCCTTTTGTTTTGCTTCAGTCCTGACTGTTTATCAGGTGAAATCCTTCAGCTCGGGAATTGAAACAAGTTGAACCGAGTTCAAATTAAAACAAATTTACCTTAAGCTTCTTTATCTTCACCGCAATTTGTGATACCTAGGGGTGAATCTGTAGGCCCATGTACTGACATTCAGGAAGGCCACAGAATTTTTGGGGTGGTGGGAGTGCAATGATAAGAAAATCTGTAACCCCTATGGAGGCCAGAGTCAGAAATGCAGGTCCGTTTTGAATACCTTTTTTAAAAGGATCCTCTTTGCTGTTAACACAACAGAACACTCAAAACTAATTGACTTATGAACTTATGATCTATGAACTTATGAAACTTATGAATGTATAGAATAAGTTCAGGAATTTGTTTATATCTGTTTACAAGAGGGGAGGATCATGGACTGTATATATGAAACGTATATTCTGCTCAGACATGACTACACTTGTGCTGTGCACTTGTAAGAACTTGTATTCTGATAGTAAGCTAGAAGCAACCAGTGTCCCTCCCTCTAAACCCTGTTGGCCCTAGCTGAAAAATGAAAATGAATCTCTTAAGCCTGTCTTAAAACAATACCCACATGTCCGTATGTGCATTGACACCAGTTTTATTTGCTGAAATCATTCTTCCTGTTCATACTGGTTGCTAATGTAATGTTTAGTGTAACTGTACCTTTGAAAGATAATCACTTTATTTGTCTCAGCTCAGACAGCTGTAGTGTCTCTGAGCTGTCAGTTTACTTACAGAACGCCACTTGACTGTGGATATTTGCTGCCATCTCGTTCATTGAAAGAATGCCAGTATATCCCAAAGACCAGTGTGAACAGGAGGAATGACTGCAGCAAGTAAAACCAGTTTTAATGTTTTTATGGACACCAGACTGCTGTTTTTATACAGACATGGGAAAATAAACCAATCCTTAAGCCAGCACTAGACCCTTGCCGATCCATTCCCATCCAGCCTGGTCCTGACAGCTAAAACTTTTCAGCAGACTGGAAGCTGATGTTTTCATATGACAACTCTCCTCCCTTACTTTCCATTTCTGTCTGTCTCTCTGTCTCTGTCTCTCTCTCTCTCTCACACACACATACACACACACACACACACGCACGCACGCACGCACGCACGCGTGCGCACACACACACACACACACACACACACACACACACACAGAAACCCTGAGGGCAGGCCAGCCACAGCCTGAAAACACATTCAGTGACTGTAGAGCACCACTGCCAAAACTTAAGAAAGGGAAAATAAACCAATTTTCCCAATTAATACTTACACTTGTGTGTTTCTTCAAGATCATTGTGAAGCTGTCTCAGCCTGTGCACAAGTGTACAAAGATCAAGATATCTTTATATTAATATTGAATGAAAAGTCTATGAATGAAAGGGATCACTAATAGTTACAAACTCACAGAGGAGGACAAACTGTAATCCACTCATCATTACAGGCCCAGCATCAAACAGCACAAAGACACTTTAAAAGGCTCAGTGGTGAACATGTGGAGCATTTAGCAGATAGAGACAGGTATTTTTCTCTGGACTTGGTAGAGACCAAACCAAAGCTAGACTGTCTTCCCAAAGCTGTCTGATAGCAGAACTTTAATAAACAAAAATAGTTTCCACTTAAGAAGAAAAAACAGTTACTTACAGAGTCGAAAATAATTTGACCAACATAACAACATTAGAATGTATAACAAAATTATATTTCACGTACTACAATCAGGGTTGGGCAATATATCAATATTACATCAATATCATGATATGACACGACACTATTTCTTCTTAGATTTTGGATATTGTAATACCATAAGTGTTGTCTTTTCCTGGTTTTAAAGACTGCATTAAAGTAAAGTGATGTCATTTCCTGAACATACCAGACTGTCCTTGCTGTTCTATTAAGCCCCACTAATTTTAGCCCCTTAACCAGCAAGATACAATGAAGTGCCACCACAAATACTATAGAGAGTCAGGATAAGTATGAAGTAAATAAAAATAACTAACCACCGTAAAGTTTTCACAGGACCTTCTTGCTACTTTCTAATTTTTACTAGCCTGTTTTCTGGCCTGACCCTGACATGACACTCTTATTTTTAGCAGGTTTACACATGTTTACACAGGGGTATTATTTGCCTTTACCCACTTAGTCATTATATCTACATTACTGCTAATTATTGATTAAAAAAAAAATCATAGAGTGCTGCAGGAATGAGTCCTGAAACCAGGAAATTAGTTCATATTTTTGTACTAATAGTCCCCTCATCTGAAAGTCAATGGGTTTTGAATGGGTTTTTTGATACCAGAAATACGGCAAGACTGCAACTGAGAATAATTTGCTCCAAGGCGTAGTGGCTTTCCTGTGGGCCTGGAAGCACTCTGTTGTGTAAATATTTCACAAAAGCACCAACATTCAACCCTACAGTTTTGTCGCAACATCACTTTTGAGGTATTTGGTAAGAGATGTTGTGATTTATGATTTTCATCATATTGCCCAGCCCTAACTACAATAAAACCACAACCACATAATATTATTTGTCTGATAGATAGTCCCAATGGAAACTGAAAAAATAATTTTTAAGTGTCATCTTTCTGATTATGTTAACATAAACAAAATCTCAGTCATGTGGAGATTAATGAAGGACTGAGATTTTGGAGTTTTTACTAAGGTATACCTTAGTAAAAACAAAACCCAAAACTATCTGTGTGATAGTCAGATATCACTAGAGGTAAGAGGAAAATGTTTTCTCTCATTTGAATGGCCCAACCCATTCACATTTCTAGTGTCGCCTCCATGTTCCACTTAATGGCTCATAAACACTATGTTAAGTGACATAATGTCCATGCAGAATTTCTGTTAAACTATAAAGCACTTCTGTTTGGTTCCTTAAGGTGGTAGGCTAGGAATGATCAGTGCAGCCTGGATGGCAGCCTCAAGATGTGAAAGCTATCACATTATTTCATAGTGAAGTCATTTTGAAGCTGTAGCCAAAAAAGCTTGAGAAAAACACTGAATGGAGTTACAGAGAGCAGAGGTTTCCTCTGCAGGAATGCAGAAGGTATACTGATCTAAAAGCCATTTGCCTACCTAATGTGAAACATGACAGAGACAGAAGAGACATTTAAATGGTGATGTGGGCCCAGAGAGGAGACAAATGGAACTATTTTTCTGTCATTAATTGTCTGTCTAATTGCTGCACATTTCTTTCAAGTTCGTGGACATAAACATCACTACACATTTAGTATGTACATTTGTTGTTGTTGTGTGCAATACCTCCATTTACCTTCTGTTATTTGCCTTTATCCACCTATAACATGGCTGTAATTATCAGAGGAATGCATTAATACGGAACAGTTTCTCTTAAATAAATTACGCAAGAAACGTTTTATTCACATTTAAGGTCAAGTTTAATGTAGACAGCAGATCCAGCAGTAAAGCTGAATGGAACCAACCAGATTCCAGTGTTTGGGGTTGACGATGCGTGTCTTTTGCATCGTGACAAGAAGTTAAATTGTAGCCTGTCCTAACTTTATTCATCTGCCTCCCCGTGGAAAACACGCACTTTTAAAACACTCTAATAGGAATTGTAACGTTAGGCCTAATAACTACACTGTAGCTACCAGTAGCTACACTCGCTTCACTGTTTCTCTATATTCCAATATGGTCAGACTGCATCATAAAGTCTCAGATACATAAATATCATGCAGAGTCCACCCTACCTTTGGACTACATGGCCATGCACTTCGAAGGCTCCCAGTTCCAGGTCAAACCATTACAAGATTCCGTGTTTTTACTGATCCCGAGGTCTGGTCCACCAAAAACTCCACATTCACAATTTATAAACGCGTCTGAACGGTTAAATCCGTGCAAGAATAAAGTAGCGTACGCTTAGCTTGGGAAGAAAAAAAAAGTGGCTCCAGAATTGGAAACCCCATTCAACAGATATCCACTGCAGGAAGTCCCAACCAAGAAGCGAAAATAATGTCTTAAAGTACAGCAGTTAATGTGCTGCGTTTCTCTTTCTCCACAGGTATGGGTGATAGGCTTTAGGGAATTGATGAGCTTTCATTCGGCCGCCCCAGTCTCGGCTGCGGAGGGCGGAGTCAAAATGTCTACAATTTGTTGAGCCGGCTGTTTTGCCCTGAACTCCGCCTCCCAGGCACCACTTCCTCCCACACTGTTTGCTGCTCTGTGACCAACCAGGCCCCCGTGGATAGCGATGAGGCTACTATCGTTGTCTGTATATTAGAATATTTTGGGTGAGTGTTCTACTTTGTAAGAAAAAAATAAATAATTTATGGGATAAAGATATTTTCATGTGTTTTCAAAGTTATGAGGGGGAAAAACATTTTTTTTGTCGGCCTACACTTAATTTTATCATTGGGGAAAATTCCACATTAACCGAAAGAGATGGACGGACTCCAAACAGGATTTTGCAGTTCAGTTTTCTATCAAGAACTACAACCATGTGGCATAACAATAATAATGAATAAAAAAGTAATAAAAAAATAACTGTTTGAGAAATTCCATGTGAATCAGTGAGACAGCATTCTGAATCTTTATTAGAGTCTGTTTGTTACTTATGAGGTGGTGGTGCAAAAAGGGGGAGGGACTTATGTTTTTTAATTTTGGCTTAAGAGAGGGCATAGAACTTAAAATGAACGTATTTTGCATTTATTTTATTGCTGATTGTCGTTAGATTTTCAAATTAACAATGGTCCTCGGTCATATCATAAAGGACAAATGCTCTATCACAAAAAAATACATAACCAAATCCAAGCTTAAAGTAGTGATATTTCATCAAAATCGCTTTATTCTACACTTCATTTAAATTTTATTAAAACTAAACCATTTGCACAAATTAACCAGCATGAAAAACCAAGGCTTTTTTAATTTCAGGATTTTGTCTTCAACTTTCAATCATCAAAGAGTATATTTTTTAAAATCTAATTACTAATTTATGGTCACTCAGGGAAGCTCAAGGAAAATATTTTTTGCTTAAGGGATGGTTAAACAAAATAAAGTCACACTCCAGCCACCCCTCTGATGAGTAAAGCAAAGCAAAACAGTCCCTTACTTTTTCTTTTTTTTCCCTATATGTACCCCTGGCATGTAGAGTTCTGTTTGTATATACTGTTAATGTATTTATGTTTGTTAAATAAATCATATATTATTAAAACAAACAAACAAACAAACAAACAAACAAACAAAAATGGTCCACTACACAGGTCACATTACATGATCACAAACGCTCTGGCATTAACAACCATGACAATTTCCTGAGTATCACACATTCAGTATTTATCATGATTTTATCATAATTTAAACCATCAGGACTTATCAATATCAAGAAGACACCAAGAGCTGTATTCTATTAATTCTCAATTAATATCATTCTTATTATTACCAAGTAATAACATTATTAGATACTATCTTAGCTAGACAGTAATGCACAGGTGCAATGGGCCCAAACGGGAAAACAGAAACAAGCCGAGACAAACAAATGTGGCTTGCAGAAGTGCTAATGTGTTTTAATGCAGAAAATCAGGAATCAGAAATACTTTATTGTTCCCCCCAGGGGAGGGATTGGGACATGTTACAGTGGCTTTTATAATGTATAAAGAAATAGAAAATATAAATATAAATATAAATACTAAGTGTGCATGAAAAAAGTTTCAATGTGCAATAATATATAACACAATATATACATATATAAAAACAAGAAACAAGAGATATGTAAGAAATGGCAGGAATAACAGGCTTGTATGCATGGTCAGCACATGTGCACATAGGCATATATGAGTTTGATGGGCACAATAAGAGAAGTGGCACCAAGCCAAGCATCTGGCAGGAAGCACCATCGCTCATCTAAAGATGGGTAGCAAGAGGGCATAAAGACTGAGTCTGTTGTTGTTTCTCTACCCTCCCCACTTCAATAATAGGATAACGGTGGTGATCCCAGCTTAGGCTGTCCCCAAACCCTCACCCCTGCTGGTGAAGACCACACCCATGAGGGAGAGTGTGTTCAGTTCAAATTAGCATATCCATTGTCTGTAAGATTTTGTTAGTGTTTCATCAAGTTATTAAACCGCTCTCTAACCACACTACTGGTTCCTGGTCAGTGGAGGCCCCTAGTGTTATCAGGCTAGAAAGACATACACCAGCCACACCAGCGTCATTGTTATTATTAGCATTAATAAGAATAGTTATGATTGATACATTCACATTAGAAATTCTGGTATCATTTTGATACACTTTAGAAAAGTGACATCATAAAACAAAAGGCTTTGTGGGTGAAGCAGAAGCCAGCACTGTAACACTGTTTTCCAGACACATGGACAGAATGTTAGGAAGAAGTGATAAGATCTTGTCAGACCTTATATTGGTATTGAAAGCCAGGACACACATTGTCACATAGGCTGTGACAGAAGGCAACAAAGAACAGGCTTATTGCAGGGCAAGGTTGGCAAAGTCTGTGTGGGCCACTCTTTGTGATAACAGATTGATATAGTGTTATGGAGCAGAATGCATATTACTGACAATTAAGTATAACTTCCATCTGTTTACTCCATTGTTCAGATGCAATACTGTATTTACTTAAAAAGGGGTACATTTTTTAGAACTTTTCTCATAATTATGAGATCCAAATCACATGACTATGACATCATTTTTTCTTCTTTTGGAGATTTGAGAATCCCGTAATTATGACATAATAAACCATAATAATTACATAAAGAAGTCACATTTGATTTTTTTTTCCTTTGGTGAATGCAATGCACTTTTGTAAGTACAAGGTAATGTTTCACAAGATTAGAAGCTGCAGATGCTAGTAAAGTTGGATCTGTCTTGTTACACACACATTCTAACTATAACTATAATATTATTACTTTCAACAATGTTGTTGTAAGCTACTGTCATTACCTGCATCTCTCTCTCTCTCTCTCTGTGTCTCATTGTGTCATGTGGATTACTGTTAATTTGTTATGCTGATCTGTTCTGTACGACATCTATTGCACGTCTGTCCGTCCTGGAAGAGGGATCCCTCCTCAGTTGCTCTTCCTGAGGTTTCTGCCGTTTTTTTTCCCCGTTAAAGGGTTTTTTTTGGGGAGTTTTTCCTTATCCGCTGTGAGGGTCATAAGGACAGAGGGATGTCGTATGCTGTAAAGCCCTGTGAGGCAAATTGTGATTTGTGATATTGGGCTTTATAAATAAAATTGATTGAATTGATTGATTCTACCGACTGTGTGCAAAGTGCTGTCCCTTAACAAAAAAAAAATAATAATAATAATAAGATTATTCAGACATAGATATTTACAAAGATTATGTTATGACCTATTTAAACCCAGGACATTAAATGAAAAAAGTGATAAGCTAAATATATACACAATCACCATTTATAGGGTGCTTTCCGTTGGGAAGTAGCTGTCCCTAACCCTGACCTCTAAAATTAAATTCATGTAAATAACACTTAAAGCATTTTTCATATTTTTTCCAAAAGTGTAATTTGAAACATATTTGTGATTAAGTTTAAGCGGAAGTTGAAAGATTTAGATGTAGGATTAATTTTTAAATTAAGAAACTATGCTAAAAAAATAGTGTCCCTTGTTTTCATGTCACTACCGAAACACAAGAGTTTTAATGCTCTGGTTGAGTCTGGATTTTAGCCACACCCCTGAATTTCTGAGAAGGGGGGTAGTACTTCACCCCCGTCCCACTCTATAATCTGCTCTACTCTGCTCTACTCTACCCTGGTCTACTCTGCTCTACTCTATTCTGCTCTGCTCTGCTCTGCTCTATACTCTGCTCTACTCTACTTTGTTCTACTCTGCTCTGCTCTACTCTATTCTGCTCTGCTCTGCTCTACTCTACTCTGCTCTATACTCTGCTCTACTCTACTTTGTTCTACTCTGCTCTGCTCTACTCTACTCTGCTCTGCTCTATACTCTTCTCTACTCTACTCTGCTCTGCTCTACTCTATACTCTTCTCTACTCTGCTCTGCTCTACTCTACTCTGCTCTGCTCTGCTCTGCTCTATACTCTTCTCTACTCTACTCTGCTCTGCTCTACTTTGTTCTACTCTGTTCTGCTCTGCTCTACTCTACTCTGCTCTGCTCTGCTCTACTCTACTATGCTCTACTCTACTTTGTTCTACTCTGTTCTGCTCTGCTCTGCTCTACTCTACTCTGCTCTGCTCTGCTCTACTCTATACTCTTCTCTACTCTACTCTGCTCTGCTCTACTCTATACTCTTCTCTACTCTGTTCTTCTCTACTCTACTTTGTTCTGCTCTGCTTTGCTCTACTCTGCTCTATTCTGCTCTGTTGTACTCTGCTCTGCTCTACTCTATACTCTTCTCTACTCTATTCTGCTCTACTCTACTTTGTTCTACTCTGTTCTGCTCTGCTCTACTCTACTATGCTCTGCTGTACTCGGCTCTGTTCTACTCTGCTCTGCTCTACTCTATACTCTTCTCTACTCTATTCTGCTCTACTCTACTTTGTTCTACTCTGTTCTGCTCTGCTCTACTCTACTATACTCTGCTCTACTATACTCTACTCTACTTTGCTCTTCTCTGCTCCACTCTTCTCTAATCTATTCTGTTCTACTCTATTTTGCTCTACTCTGCTCTGCTCTACTCTGCCCTACTCTACTATATTCTACTCCACTCTACTCTACTCTACTCTGCTCTGCTCTGCTCTGCTCTACTCTACTATGCTCTGCTGTACTCGGCTCTGTTCTACTCTGCTCTGCTTTGCTCTATTCTGCTCTACTCTACTATACTCTGCTCTACTATACTCTACTCTACTTTGCTCTTCTCTGCTCCACTGTTCTCTAATCTATTCTGTTCTACTCTATTTTGCTCTACTCTGCCCTACTCTACTATATTCTACTCCACTATACTCTTCTCCACTCTACTCTACTCCACTCTATGCTCTGCTCTGCTCTACTCTACTATGCTCTGCTGTACTCGGCTCTGTTCTACTCTGCTCTGCTTTGCTCTATTCTGCTCTACTCTACTATACTCTGCTCTACTATACTCTACTCTACTTTGCTCTTCTCTGCTCCACTCTTCTCTAATCTATTCTGTTCTACTCTATTTTGCTCTACTCTGCCCTACTCTACTATATTCTACTTCACTATACTCTTCTCCACTCTACTCCACTCTACTCTATGCTCTGCTCTGCTCTACTCTACTATATTCTACTCCACTATACTCTTCTCCACTCTACTCCACTCCACTCCACTCTACTATGCTCTGCTCTGCTCTACTCTACTCTACTCTACTCTCTCAAAAATTAAATTGTTTTATTAACCATAAAACATTTGTCTTTGTAATATTCCCACTATAAGGCATACATTTGAGGGAATATGATGCAACCTTAACAGAATAATGGTCACTACCGAAACAGTGCAGTCACTACCGAAACACTGGATGTTTTGTAAAAAATAAAGTATATTGAGTTATCAACTAAAGTATTATGATGCTAATAGGTCACATTTATGTTCTGTTTCATCAATTAACCCTAAAATCAATCTGATCAGCGTTATGCATTTTACAAAGAAAGATTGCATTTAGATTTTGAAGAGTTCTATAATTTGCACTTTGAAATTTGTTAAAATATTAAGATTTAATTGTGAAAACCTTCAGTAAAAAATTCTAAAAATTTAAAACTTTACACAAGGGAAGGAACAAGCATAACAGGTTGATATTTATTTTTTTGTATAATATAATACTATATGTTTCGGTAGTGACAAATTCTGGGAGAGGAAAAACATTCCAAAACAACCTGAAAATACAACATAAAATTTACAGTCATTTTACTAGATATGTGACCTTTACATATGGTACAATATATACAAGGACAAAGTTTTGGAAATAAAACATACAAAATTTAAAAATAATCCCAGCCTAACTTTGCACACATTCGGTAAAATACTGAAAAAGTATTTGTTCCACTGAAATACAATATTCAACCTCTGAACAACGATGACGTGCACAGTAGAACGCAAAAGAAGTGTACATTTTCCACAGAATAAATGGTGCAAGAGCGCCAATTATTGGTCAGTTTAGAGTACTACCTTACAGCATAGTTAATGTTGATTTTTAATGCAGTTTTTATATCATGTGGGCACCACAAAAGAAATTACAGGGGCGAGTAATCTCAGACACACATATTATAAAAAGGTGTTGGATCATTTGAGTGACCTGGGGGCATTTAGAAACACACGGTTAGCTGATGGTTGAAGTGTGGACACTTTGCATTGTATAAAAATAAGGTTGAGTTTCGTTTTGTTTCTTGTCCTCTTGCCTACCCAATGATGATAAGGGGTGTTAGAGAAATGTAGTAGGTCATAATAAAGCGTGACTGCGCCTCTGGGTAACATAGAAAAAACATGACTGTTATTTGCTTATGAAATTAGCTGATGTGGCAAAACTTGAAGTTACTTGGATGCTGTTTTTGGGTGTTGAGATTATCTCGGCCTCTACCTGCTGGATAAGTTCGGTACCACAATCACCACACGGCGCCATATTAGATAGACATTATATTGCTGCAGACGAAGTCAAGGAAGGGGATCAGTACTCCAGATGACAAGGGTACTCAGGCCGCTGTAGTCAGTTCGCAAAACCCTCGAGGCAACTGCTATATGGTTTACAACAAATAATAGTGTCAAACATCTCGGGCAGCGTAGTCCGAGGCGTCTTGTTTTCGTCGTTGTTTCGCTAAGTTGCCGGCAGACATGACTACCTTGGTTCAGCGGAATTCGGGCCTCGTGCAGAGGCGGACCGAAGCCTCGCGCAACGCCGCTGACAAAGACCGTCCGTCCGGCGAGGAGGACCATGAGCCCCGGCGGGGAGACGAGCAGGACGATGATGATACCGGAGACTCCAAAGAAACACGTCTCACCTTGATGGAAGAAGTGCTGTTGTTGGGACTGAAGGACCGAGAGGTAATAGCACATAACACTCTGGTTCCGACACTGTAAAATGAAGGTAAATCTATAGACTATGGGACGTTCCCTAAGCTAACGTTAGCTCTATTTCTCTAATAGACATAGCGTTAGTAGCCGTTAGCATCCTCGTTTGCTGTAATGCTATAGCTAACAACAATGATGGGCCTCAGAGCCGCAGGCCGAATTGGTTCATGTCTTTTGGCGAAACAAGGTTATGTCAAGAAGAAAATGTTTAATATATAAACAATAGTGGTGGTCAGTGAATTGGATGTTGTCCTGTGACAACATTATTATCCCGCGACAAATAGTCTGTCTTGTGATGTTTATGTCTATCGGTATACTCACGTTAGGGAGTTAGCATAACAGGATACTGGGAAAACGATTACAAACAGTGGCCAGGGAAATTCAGATAAATGGGTTAATGACCTGTAGGAATAACTGTAAGTTTCCAAGCATGAATGTCGCACAATTAGCCTAAGCTGCTGCCATGGGGTCATTGTGTAATGTGACCTTATCACTGGTAAACAGCAGTCGACTGAGAGAGAGTGGTACAGTACCAAAAAAAGTAGTGACACCTCCTTTTACTATTTTTTGTTTTATTTTTTTTTTTATAACCACACGCTATAAGGATTTGTTGAAACTGATCAACAGAAAAATATGTGTAAAGCCCAAGTGAAAACCAACATTCACAAATGAACCAACAACGCACTGAAATAATCACTGCTACACTTATTTTTTTATAGAACTAAGTCAGTTGAACATCATCTAACTAAGGTGAGACCAGTGATTTTTAGTTATAGATGTGTGTGAAAGTTTCAACAGGTGGTTTGTCCATTTCCTTTCCAAAACTTTAGATTAACTAGGCTATACCATGAAGACCAATAAACATGCATAACAAATCCATGACAGGTCTACTGCAAATTACCAATCAAGAAAGATTTTTTTTATCACTGAAAACATTGTTATGAGTCCTTTTACAGTACATTTTGATTCATTTTAATCTTGCAACCAATGCTGATACAGTACTCCAGAGAAAAAAATGCTGCACATTGTAACTAAGTACATAACTAAAGGCCTGCATGACCAGCATGTCTTCTTTTTACATCAAGAAGTCTTCTGCCCTTCACCAACAGACTGACTGAGCAGTGTTTGATCTATACCAATATTTATTTATATATTTATAAGTATTTGCATTTAAGTATTATTTAGTGCTTGCACCAAAAGGCTCAACCAAAGCACTGTTATTATGATATTCCTTAGGCAGTGTCAGAGTGCAATACTGTGATATGCTCAGGTTTGTTTTGCTGCATCTAAACAAAACATAGACTAATAGATTAGAAGGCTGTTTACCTGTCAAGGTATGTAAGGCTGAAGCTGCATCAGACTTTTCAGACCGTGTCTTCTGTTTTATTTACTTTTGTTTCTGTCAAGCTGTCTTCACTTTTTTCTTTAACTGAAGCCACATACAACCTCACAGGTACCGAGGCATTTGGGTACAAACTACTATTAACTATGTCATACTAACTACTGTCTGCGACTTATGAGCAATTTGTCTTGATCAAAGATAAGGCATTTTAAGCTATTCACAAATGGCCATCACTTGCCTTAGACTTTGCAGTAGTCTGTCTGCATTTAATATTCAGTCTGTAGTCAGATGCCCAGAGGAGAACATGCACATACAAAGGTGGTGTTGTCAAAATGTAATGCCAGCTCAGCAGCTGTAATGTTTGGGCCAGTGAGTACAGATTCGGTGCCATACTAATGATGTCAAGAAGTGTTACTATAATTTCATCTGAGGGTGCTTAAAACATTGTAACTAATAGGCAGGACCTGCAAGTGTTGTTTTAGATTAATGTTTCACTTAGCATGTTTACTCACTGGCTTAATTGGATAGACCAACTGGAATTCTCCTGACAGCCAGTCTGGGTTCAGAGAGCCCTCTTGTTAGTATACAATAGACTGTTGTAATTGCATGGTAACTTATTGACACACCCAGATTCTGATATGTGCTTCCATTATGTAGGGCTACACCTCCTTCTGGAATGACTGCATTTCATCAGGTTTGCGTGGTTGCATGCTGATTGAACTGGCCCTGCGAGGACGTCTTCAACTGGAGGCTTGTGGCATGAGGAGGAAAGGTCTGCTGGCCAGGAAGGTAGGACACGTGTTTCTGCCTAATCTTGGACAATGTCTCACACCCACTCCACCATGTGCTGGTCAGGCACAGGAGTACTTTCAGTGGGAGACTCATACCACCAAGATGTACCACTGAGCGCCACAGGAAATCATTCCTGCCTGTGGCCATCAAACTGTACAACTCCTCCCTCTGAGTGGCCCTGTGACTATTTCACACACTGCAATAATTTAATCTAACTTGTGCAATAACCCCATTCACCCTGACTGTATATATTTTGTTTGTGTAAATAATCTTGTTCAGTTTACAATATATATATATATGTATATATATATATATATATATATTTATTTAAGTTTATGTTTGTTAATAATTCCTGTTTATTTAACTCTATATTTGTTAATACTAATGTTTAAATTTCTTATATTTTCACGTATCTTTCCTCTCTTGCAAGGAGCAACTGCAACATAAACAATTTCCCCTCGGGGATCAATAAAGTATTTCTGATTCTGATTCTGATTCTGATTACTGAATAAATAGTTCTGCTGCTGCTCTTTGTTTTTTACCTCGCCTTAACTCACGTTAGGAGGGGCATTTGCACATTTACAGAAAGGCCTGACCAACTCCTGCACACTTGTACCAACACATGGGCTAAACTCTTAACTGACCTATTGTCTATTAAATTTATTGGCAGCCTGACATTGCCAGAGCAAATTGCAAATGCAAGCTAGTCTGGAACGTCTGAGTTCATTTTAGATATTTACGGGGCATGACCAACGGCAGTAGATCAAAATGCCTCTTGACACAACTGGATAGAGCTACAACCAATCAGAGCAACAAAATGTATTGCCATTTTTACCATCAGAATTTGAAAATAATATTTCAGCAGAAAGTTCCACATCAGCTGCAGCCATCTTGGTTATTTTTGATAATGCCTTTTCAGGGCATCTCTTTACTAAGCTAGGTTTATGCTCGCTGTTGTGTCCCAGGCACAAAAAACATCACATATCATCACATATTTTGGGTAAAGCAGGAAGGCTCCCCTGGTTGTCAGTCATCGTCTGAAACATGCCCCATATCAGATAAACAGTTGTGATTTTTAATCAAAGTAAAAATGCCCAATAATCTTTGGTTGTAGCTTCTGCAATGCAAGGATTTTGTGGTTTTCTCTGTTTGATGTCATTGTGAACTGAATATCTTTGGGTTTTGGGCTCTTTGTTACACAGAACAAAACATTTAGAGATGTCAGTCTTGGCTTCTGGGAAACTGAGGGGCCTTTCTTTCTTTTTTTTTTAACCATCTTCACCACAGTTTATTTTAGTTACAGTCCTAGTTCAGTAAGGAAACTGCAGAGCATATGATTTACAAGTTAGCTGTTAGCAGTGTCAGTGTCTGATGTGACAGTGAATGCCACTCAGCAATGTGAGCAGAGCCTTGAATTGAAAGAAAAGAGACATTTTATGTGTATTTCAGTGACTGTCCTCTGATAACAACAGCTTGTAACTGGCTGTCATTTTTCTAAATGTAATTCGCAGGTGATTTGTAAGTCAGATGCTCCAACAGGTGACGTGCTCCTGGATGAAGCACTAAAACACATCAAAGATACCCAACCACCAGAGACCGTGCAGAGCTGGATCGAACTGCTCAGTGGTGAGTTCAGCTGCTTCATCGGCCCACAGCCTCACAATGTTTCTATATGTGTAAAGAGATCTATAAACAGTGACACCAAACTTTGTGGGGATTCTCAACTTAAGGGCAACAACTCGGGCTGGGCAATATATTGATATCCTGATTGTGATGATAGATTTTGTCTTTGATTTTGGATATTGTGGTATTGTAAGTGTTGTCTTTTTTCTGGTTTTAAAGTAAATATTTTATTAACCCTCATTGCAAAATATCATTGCAATATTAATATTGAAGTATTGGTCATAAGTATCATAATGTTTTATTTTCTCCATATCGCCCAGCCCTATCAACAAAATTAACACCCTTTGGGACCAAATAATACCTGACTGATAGGCGGTAAAATCCTTAAAATGTAAAACACGACAAAGCAACATCAGAGTCATTGTGTTGTTTTACGGTTGTGTGTGTGCGCATATGATGTTTGAATATAAGTTGCGAATGAGACATACACCGGTTTAACAGCAGAGAATGTCATAACAGCAGACTTCAAAGAAGTGACCATGTTGAGTGAAGAAATTATTTATTGAGTGTTTTTATTTATTTATTTTTGTAAATTTCTGCTTTAGTACAAAACCCCCATTGAACCTCTTGTTGACCTCCTGTCTTTAACGTGTCAGGAAAATCTCAGATCAGTGATAGTATTGGAGCACCATCGTTTCATTGCAGCTTTAATGAGTTATGCCAGTCGGTGGGTATGATAGGTGTGATGTCACAAAATCCATCACAAATCCGTGTTGAAATCATAGAAACAGTGGTGTTAGTAAGGGTTTTCCCTGGGTTTTTTTGAGACCAAGGTGGCAAAGGCCTGTGGCGGGGGCATCTTAACAGCTGTACTTTTAGATATGGTCCCCCCCTCTATTAAATATGGAAGGAGGCCCCCACATGCTTGAACTTTACACTGCTGACTTGTATAATCAGAACACACATGTCCTGTGATTTTCAGCCTGATTGCCATGATTATATTTACCCTTTACAGCAGGCACATCCTGCCAGCTGAGAATTTTACTGTCAGGTATTGTCCTCCCTCTATTAAATATGAAAGGAGGCTGAAAATCACAGGACATGTCTGTTCTAATTATACAAGTCAGCGTTCCTGAAATGTGTGTTTCTCTTCTATAATACACATTCTACATCTCAGAGGTGACGTCTTTCCACATACGGGCTTCCTTCGCCTTTCAAACGGGTCAGAGCTCTGTGGGAAACAGCAAAAGAGACACAGCCCGAGGGGGAACCGGGATCTGACACAACACAGGAGGGAGAAGCAGGTCCGTGGAGCTGTGCGCCGGATGGAAAAAACAAGCACGTCACACCAAATGCATGCCGCTAAGGCGTCGCTTTGGTTTGTGAGCGCTCATGATGCCATTGAAAGTAATGGGTTTGTGCGAGTAAAAGACGATACGTCTGAATTTCCGGCACAGAGCTTTAATGTTGAAATGCTATTTTTTGCTTTAGATTGAGTGACTAATGGACTATTTGACAGAGAAAGCAAACTAGCTCGACGACATGGCCAAATGCTAGTATGATGCTTAATATATTAAACTGCGTGGACCTTAAACTAATGACAAAGGAGAAGTCTGGACCCTGGGGCTGGACTAGTTGGGAACCATTGATTTAGACAATGCCGTTTATATCAATATACAGTCAAGTTGCGTTACGTAACGCTGTTCTTCCAAAAAGCCATGCCAGTGTGCATCTCTCCTCTCTCACACACTCTGCCCCACTCACTCACTCGTTCTCCAGCAACACTTAGAGAGACGAGCTGCTACTCTGTTTAGTCTGTCTGTTAATTAGTTTACATTTTGACAGCAGTCTATATGTTGCACGTATTATGCTAAATCAGCCTGCGTGATGAATGAAAATACTAGAGTTAGGGCTGTAGTCAACCAAAGAAAATCTTGGTCGACTAAAGTCACACATAATCTTCAACTAATCGATTAGTAGTGGGGGAAAAAAATCTGCACGTTATTTTTACTTCTGCGGTGGTGGTGTCTGTCACTGTGCAGTTACGCCTCCAAAACACTAGTCGGCGGTGGAGGACTGTGTTAAGTGCTGTAAAGTGTAGTTCAAATCAAACTTTATTGATATAGTTGATTCAAAACAGGCATTAAATATGGCTTAATAGGGACAATTTCAAACACAAGTACGCAAACTGGCTTCCCTATAAATCGCAGAACTTACAAACACTTGTCTTTATCTGGACACATTACCCCCACTAATACAACATGCTAACGTTATTAGCACAAGTCTATGGCGTTTTACATTGTATAAATTAGTCTAGCGATCTTTTCCCCTTTTCATATAAAACCAGGGACAACAGCAACATTTAACAAAGGTAACAGCATATAATTTGGCTCCATTACAACTCACAACATTCACCGACAAAACATCTGTCTTATTCTAAACACATTTTCCAAGCAAATACAACATGCTAACGTTATTAGCGCCAGCCTATGGCATTTTACATGGTGTACATTAGCCTAGCGACAAGCAGAGATTTCCTCTGCTCCTATGAAGCCAGGATTCAATTCAATTCAATTTTATTTATAAAGCCCAATATCACAAATCACAATTTGCCTCACAGGGCTTTACAGCATACGACATCCCTCTGTCCTTATGACCCTCGCAGCGGATAAGGAAAAACTCCCCAAAAAACCCCCTTTAACGGGGAAAAAAAACGGTAGATCACACACACGATTTAAAAAGGCTAGTTTAGTGTAGGCTTTACTGTCTTCACAATTTATTGTTTCTTATCTGTGATATACAAGTAAATACAAGCTTCATTTCCACTGAGGGTAATGGTTTCATCTTACAGAAACTGGCAGGAGGTCTGCACCACCGCGATGCTGAGCATGAGGGTGGGCGAGTTCAACTTTTTGTCAACAATGAGGGTGTTTTGAAAACACCCCCATTTTCACATTTTCCTGTCCCCCCGCTGCAGGAAATAATGGATTCATCCTGGAAAGCTATTGATGTAGCACTTTTCTCCTTATGAAAGTAACACAGCGATTATTCGACTAATGAGAATTATGGTGATGGTGATGCTGCACCATCCCAGAACCCCCACCAGATCAGCATACTTTATGTTGCTGTGTCTCTGGAGCTGCTCTTTTCTGTGAATGGTCCGGTCAATGTCTGCCCAGTTAGCACGAGCCAACACAGTAGTGGGTAACATCTTACACTGAGCTGTTAAATGGTCCCAACAAACTCACACAGACCGGCTCAACTCTGGTGCTAAACCTGTTGATAACCATTAAGCAACATTAGTAGTGTGATGCTAATGGTTAGCCCTGTCACTATGTGTGTGCAGGAGGGCTCTCTATCCCCAGCACTCACATTCTCACAGCAGCAGCTAACATTACAACCCATACAGTCTACGGTGTGGTGAAGTCAAGCATTGTGTATTTGATTGAGTTGGCAGTTCCATGTGCGGAGTTGCCACCAAAATGTTTAAAAGTATGGCTATACTACACCCCACTCGATTTGCATCATGGGTATCGATTGAAGTACGCTATTGGTATAGGTTTAATTTTTTATAGGTGACACCCAGCCCTACTAACTACACTGAAAACCTATCAACATCACTGTATTAACTTTCTTTTTTCTTACTGGCTTATCTTTAGGAGAGACGTGGAACCCCCTGAAGCTTCATTATCAACTGCGGAACGTTCGTGAACGGCTGGCCAAAAACTTGGTGGAAAAAGGCGTCCTCACCACTGAGAAGCAGAACTTCCTGCTTTTTGACATGACCACGCATCCTCTGACTAACAACAACATCAAGCAGCGCCTCATCAAGAAGGTCCAGGAAGCTGTCCTGGACAAGTGGGTGAACGACCCCCATCGAATGGACAAGAGGCTGCTTGCGCTCATCTTCTTAGCCCATTCCTCTGATGTCCTGGAAAATGCCTTTGCACCGCTGCTAGACGACCAATACGACCTGGCCATGAAGAGAGTGCGGCAGTTGCTGGAACTGGAGCCTGAGGGGGAGAGCATGAAGGCCAACGCCAATGAGCTGTTATGGGCTGTGGTGGCCGCCTTCACCAAATGAGGCAACCACAAAGAGGACAGCAAGCAGTTGTGGCATTCACGTGGCATTGTACTTTGGGGTAGGAATCAGAGTACTGACCCCAACATGGTGACTTGACAGAATTACAGTTGACCCCTTCCTGG